>NW_005876938.1:0-9243 GCF_000147115.1 Myotis lucifugus | reverse complement strand
AACACTGTGGATTTCTCACACATAATACTCTCAGGCTGAGTCTAAATAAGAACCTTCAGACCATCAGCGCCCAGGAGTGACTGCAAGATTCGCCTCCTGGCCTGAAGGTGCAGGATCGCAGGGACAGCCACCGTGGCGGGCCAGACTGAAGTCCTCCTGGCCGCACCATGGGGGTTTGCAGATCTGCAAAGCCAGAGGCCTCTGGTGTGCACATTCCCCCCTGGCGTGCGAACATCCCCCAGCACACTGTCACCCTCCCACACCTGCAACAGTTGCAAACCAAGGCATGCACAAGTTCCCCCTGCCTCTCCACTGCACTTCCATCAACCCGGCATGCCTAACACCCCCACAGGATGTGCACACATCCCCTCCGATGCGCTCACGTCCTTTGGAGAGTGTCTGGGTGTTCTGGGTGCTGAGGGTGGGCGCCTGTGAGATGACAATGAGCGGGCCGAGTGGTGATGCCCTGTTCCCAGGGAGGCCAGTGCAGCTACGATATCACCTCTGAGGGGTTAATGCAGGTGCTGAGGCAGGAGCAGGTGCAGACAGACACACCTGGTGGGCGAGGGCAGCCCTCTCTGAGGTGCCTTCGGTCAGCGTTCAAGATCAACAACCCAGAGGCAGAGAGGAATTCCGTCCTCTCAGTGAAACAGTGGGATAGTCGGGGCGACTGTAGAGGAGGAATGTTCACTTTGGGTGCCAGCACCCATGAGTGAAGGCTGCCCTGACTGAGCCTTGCTTGCTTGGGGCCTAGCGCACTCCTGCCGGGCAACGGGTGATAGGACATACTTTTCCGAATTAATGAGAGAAAACGTTGATTCTCCTGCTGCCCACGAAGGTGGAAAGTGAAGTGGGGAGACATGTGGGGAGTGAGCAAGGTTCCCTGTCTGGGGGTTCCAAATCTGCTGTTGGTTTCTTTCACCACTGACTAGAGATATACAGGGTGCCCCCCCAAAATGTATCCACACTTTGAATACCTACTAATTCCAATGGTTTTAAGCATAAGAAAGAAACAACAATGGAGCTGTTATCTGTTAAAAGTGTGGGCACAAACAGGTAGTTGGACATTCCCTGAGGGTCTCAGATTGGAGAGGGTGCAGGCCAGACTGAGGGGCCCCTTTCCCCCCTACCCCAGTGCATGAATTTCGTGTACCGGGCTACTAGTATACAATAAAAACTAAACCTTTGCATAGATAGCATGCCTTTCCCTTTGTTCATAAGACTTTGCAAATGCAGTTGTGCTACAAATATCTTGAACTTTCCCTTTAAAAATTTATTTAGAAAGTCCCCGTGCAGCCAGCATTTATACTAATATTAAGAATATGGTTCTTTTTATATTATAAATATCTTAACCTCACTAATGATGCTTAAGCTAGTGGCATGATATGGTTAATATAACCTTAATTTAATTTCAGGATTTTATGTAAGTTTTTCTAAAGATATATAGAATTACCCAAGAGGACATTAGAATTACTTTTTAACAGTCCTAAATTATTGTAAAATAAAAACACAATTACCCAATAACTCATATTTAAAATGCAACTGCCTAGTAAACACTGCAAAAGTAATACCGTCACTAGTCATTCATAAAAGACAACAAGGTTGATTGGGTGGGACTTTGGAGATCCAGTTTCTGGTACTAGCTTGGCACTTTACAACAGGTGACCTCGGGCAACTCAATAAACCTGGTATATTATAGAAAATGAGAGGAAATCACAGGGCTGATGTCTAAAGCCCCTTTCTATTCTACAAATTATGAATCCACAGATCTAAAACCTTGGAAATGACAGAGGATCAATGAAAAAGATATGTTTGTTTGTTTTATCTTTAAATAGGAGCTAGTCCTGCACAAGGGTATGGGGGACTGTGTTGCCCAAGGCACACTGGTTAGAGATAGTGCCTCAATTACTAGGTAAACTGTCAAATTTGGAAGGCCAAATTTTATCCAGTATTTAATGCTTTGGAAACATTACTGACTACACTCAGCTAAGTAAAGCCCTTCAGTAAGTACCCACTGCTCTTAGGATAGAGCATTTTGCCAACATGACCTGTTCTCAACGCATCTCTCCAGCCTCATTACTCACCATTCTTTCTGTTTCTGGTGTGTGTTTTGGAGATCTTTGCATGTGCTCCTTTGTGTTTCCTGTTACATATTTTCCTTTTCTTCTCCATCTGTTGAACTCAGACTCTTTCTTCAAGTCTTTGCTAAGAGGTCATTTCCTCAGGAAAATATACTTGACCTCAGTCTACTCCCAGCTTTCTTCACCCAGTTCAAAGAGTTAGGAACAATGGGTTCAACACTCTCACAGCACACTGCAATTCCTTCTTTATTGCACTTATCACAATTTGAATTTCCATAAGTATGTGTGCAATATTTCCTCCTAGAGTATAAACACCCTTAAGACAGAAAGTATTTCTGTTTTATTCAATGAGTTAGCCCCAGTAATTATATAATGCAGCAGACAATGGAAGAGGAGCTCACTCACTCTTTGAATGAACTCCTGCTTGCATTCATTAAATAATCAAAAAGCAAAAAAGCTTTCTGGCTTGTGATGAAGTACCTCCAAGGATGAAGAACCCACTACTGCTTAAGGAAAATCATTTCTTTTTTTTTTGGCAACTCCATTAAAAGTACCTACAACTATTGAACATAAATCTGTGTTCTTTTAATTTTTATCTCATTTTTTTGTTTTGGCCTCTGACTTTACATGAAATATGTCATCTTGAGAGTCATCAAATATATAGGAATTTTTCTGCTTCCTACATACATTTTCAACTAGAACAGAGGCACATTCCCAGTTCAAAACGAATAGTGCAAGCGCATGCCTGCAGGTGTATGGCTAATTGAAGAAGAGTAAAAGATGAGAGGCCCAACTTTGTTCTACTAAGAGCAAAAGGGAAATACTTAACTTGTGGCTTATTAGCCTCAAAAAGACAAAAGGTTCAGAGAACCAATTTTCACATTATTCTCTACTGATTGTCCACTTTTTGGCCCATTTTCTTATGTTCTTTTTATTTATTTATTAAATTTGACATTTTATGCAAGATCTGTCATTCATTTACCTGTTTATTTTTAATTTTCTGAAATTTCTGGTCAGCTAACAATCTGAATTTCCCACGAGCATAATCAAAGCATCATGTGGGAGGAAAGTTCAACTTCATGACCTTTATTTTTAATTTTTAAAAATTTGTACTGACTTTATTGGGGTGACATTGGTTACATTTCTGAAGAGGACATGTACACAGATGGCTAATAGCTATATGAAAAGTTTCTTCAAAAAGTTAAAAATGTAACTGCCTTTTGACCCAGAGATTCCATTTCTGGGAATATATTGGAAGAAACCAGAAATACTAATTCAAAAGAATATATGCACCCCATATGTTCTTTGCAGCATTATTTACAATAGCCAAGCTTTGGAAGCAGCCAAGTGCCCATCAGTAGACAAGTGAATAAAAAAGCTGTGGTACATTTACACAGTGGAATACTACATGCCTATAAAAAGGAAGATAATCTTACCTTTTGTGACAGCATGCATGGATCTGGAGATAATTATGCTAAGTAAAATAATCCAGTTAGAAAAAGGCAAGTACCATATAATTTCACTTATATGTGGAATTTAATGAACAAAATAAACTAACAAACAAAATAGAAACAGACTCATTGATACAGAGAACAGACTGACAGCTGTCAGAGGGGAGGGGTGCAGCCACCGTAGCTGAGAAGGCCTACTCTTGCATGGATTTTGTGCATCGGGCCTCTAGTTAGTTAATAAAATTATATAGGTTTAAGGTGTTCAATTCTGAATTACAATAAATCACTTATATATTATATTATGTGTTCACCACCACAAGTCAATTCTCCTTCCTTCTATCACCATTTATTTCCACTTTACCCCAAAATTTGTATAAAAATAGAAACATATGGAATATTTGTTTTAATCAATATATCCACAGATATCTATTACTACTGTTCATGTTGCTTTAATTTTAAGTATGAAGCTACTCTATAAAATGTATCACTTTTATATTATGATTTCATATATATTTTGATACAATTTTTCTGGTTATGAAAGCAAAACATGTTCCTTGTAAAATTTTGGGACCATACAGGAGGATGAAAAATAGAATCATAATCACAACACTTCTCTTATGAAATGATAAATACCACTAACATGCTAGTATATTTTCCCCTGTTTTTTCACTCATGTGAATATACTTTTATGCACTTTGAAATAATTAACATAATGTAGTTTTCCCATGTTTTTAACGTTTTCTAAAAAGATTTTCTATGGATACACAATCATGCTATGGACATAGTATAATTTATTGAAAAAGTTATTATTAGATATTTAGAAAATTTTTACAAATATTTGTTAAACTGATATAATGAACAAAGTTGTACCTTATTTTTAATCAAAAGTATTATCTTCATAAATCGATTTCTTTTGTTTTTGCTGAGTTAGAATATATAAAAATTTTATTTTATTTTATTATTTTTTTTAAATATATTTTATTGATTTTTTACAGAGAGGAAGGGAGAGAGACAGAGAGTCAGAAACATCGATGAGAGAGAAACATCGATCAGCTGCCTCCTGCACATCTCCTACTGGGTATGTGCCTGCAACCCAGGTACATGCCCTTGACCGGAATCGAACCTGGGACCCTTCAGTCCGCAGGCCGACGCTCTATCCACTGAGCCAAACCGGTTTCGGCAATATATAAAAATTTTAAAGTTCTAGAAATATATTTGCATATAGCTGAATTTTATATATAGATATTTCTTGATTGCTTGTTTTAATACATAGCATACAATTACTTTTTCACACACAAACACACACACACACACACACACACACACGACAATAAATAATATTCCTTTCTCTCCTGAGCTAAGAAATAAATAATAGACACATAGATGGGTGCATGAAAATAGTTACCTTTATCACTTTATAAAAAGAAGCTTGACTGTCCAACATGTTTTATATGTTTAGTTTTAATAGGCTTCCTAAAATGCACTGATGAATAATATAGACTTACTTGCCCTATCACAGGTGACACGGACAGCCACACACAACTCTAAATGGGACAGAGGCTGGGAAAACGTTATTTTCCCTTCTTCCAATTTCATCAATCAAAAAAATCTGTTCCCTTGGCTAACAGTTGCCCCTTTATAGAAAAATGAGGAGTGGAGAATAAGTCTTTGTTTCCCAACATCTTTGCACTCCCACTGCAAGTATTTCAAGGCAGTGTTTCCTGAATTCCTCCCTGTACATACATATGTATATATGCAAATATATAAACATTACAGTTATGCACATCCAGGTTGATAGATACTAAAGAATACACAAATAATTGCTCTTAAAATTTTAAAAAAAATATGCAAGTTCTGCAATATGCTACTTGAATTTTTACTTATTGTGTTCTAGGGTAATAAACCATTTTTAATTTGCTTGCTTGGCTTTGGTGCCCTCCTACCTATAAATGAAGCCATTGAAATTTATTTGTGTGTTTAAGATTATTGGCAATGATTTGGTCGTACAGTGCTAATACAGCTATTCCAGAGGCAGGAACGCCTCTGGTTGGCTAAAGAAAAAAAAATGTATGCACTGTTTTCACCATAGCCCTCTTTTTCTAACATTTATAGACAATTTTGAAGTTTTCCTTCCTTTATTACTGTAATGGTATTTTATTCAAATTTTAATGCTTCTGTTCATTCATTCTAATGTCATTCAGCATTATTAATAACATAGAAATTATAATTCTCTGTATTTTTCTCAGGTTGGTTTTGAATGTATAAATGCTTCCACTGGCCTAGAGGTTGGCATTATGCTTTCATTTTATGACAAACAAATGTGGAAAACAGAGATTGAGTAGAAATACACAAATTTCATTGTTACAAATTTCAAGTAAATTTCTTTTATTTGGTGATAAATAAGATAATTTTGCCACAAATCATTGGGTTAATAAGAATTCAGTCAACATGTTATAGATTACAAAATATGTACTCGCTTCAGCAGCACATGTATAGATTATAAAATATGGAATTATAACATCATTGTAGCTTAACATCTTATATCTAAATATATTTATTTGTCTTCTTTTCATGAAAAGGCCACATTATTTCAGGTTCTCTGATAATTCCCGGGCTAAATGGAATCAGGTCTTAGTTGCCCTATTTTGCTATTACAGGATGGACTACATTTTTTTGAAGAAACCATAGGAATGTCTTTATTTCCACTATCTTCAGGATAAAATTGGATGCCTTGGTCAGTGACAAGTCACTTTTTAGGTCTTTAATGTCTAGTCAGCAATCCACCCAGGAATCTATCAATAATTTCTACGGGTGATTTCAGGAGCAATAAATGCACTGGAGCCTACTTTATGAAAATACTGAGGCTCCTGAAGCATAAATTCACTTCATTTCAAATTATAATTGAATTAGCATATCTCTGATATATGGTTATCATAATAACTCACTATTTTAATTATTTTCTAATGTGGTTGGAGTAAAATAATAGGAAGCAGAGTTGTATTTATTTTGTTTGGTTTGGGATTTCACATCTCTAACCTGTGGCAATGCTAAGTTAATTTCACTGTTTTGTATGTGATTTTGTAGTAGTATTGAGACGACTGTATTCCGATTTGGCCAGATAGGTTATCACAAACAGAGTTTCCCAACAAGTGCACCAAGTCACAGAGTTACAGCTTTGATAGGGCCTGGGAGTAATGGGAGCCCCCATGCCTCTCAACAGTCAGGATAAGCCTCAACTATTTATTCCAGCTTACCCACAAACATTTTTTAAATTTATCTTTATTGTTGAAAGTATTACAGATGTCCCTTTTCCCCCCACTTACCCCCTTTCATTCCACACCTACCCCCTTATTTTTAAGTGCTATCTTATGAGAAAAGCCAGAAAGTCATGCTACAGAGTACAGAACAAGTTTACCTCAAATATAGACCTATATCTATTTGCTATCTACCCCTCAATATGAAGTAAATCATTTATATTTGAAAAATATACCCTTATACTTGATAATCTTCAAGTTTGTGAATGAAACAATAATATATTATTTCCTTTAATATAATGCAATAAAATATAACTGAAAAATCAGGCAATCTTTTAATAAGCCAATAAAGGGCAAAAGTTCATTATAATGCTTTTTAAATAAATTCTGGCTCAAACACCCAATAAAATAGTGCCATAAATATCCATTCTCCTCCCTCTCACATAGAGTTTAAAAATATATATTTTTATTGATTTTAGAGAGGAAGGGAGAGGGAGAGAGAGATAAAAACATCAATGATGAGAGAATTATTGATCAGGGATCCAGCACGCAACCTAGGCATGTGCCCTGACCACAGAATTGAATCATGACCTACTGGTTCATAGTCGATGCTCAACCACTGAGAACGTTGGCCACACCAAACTCTTCTATAGAGTGCTAATCTGAGTCAGGATTGAATTGAACATTATTCTTTAATTTATCCAAGGCCTTTCTCTTTTCTGGCTAATAACCTGATATCATTTTCTCAAATATTAAATTTATTTTGTTGCCAGAATTAACAGTTACCAAACTGTTCTGTTGTTCATATATTCATACATTATTGCATATATGAGGGTTGCTAGAAGCCATGCTGATTTATAGGTGGTAGGGAGTAGGCAATATCCCATCCGTATAAACATGATTTCTACACATCATTCTGGAGAGATGAAATCAGAGCTATGTCTTAACAAACTAAATGTGTAATCATTCTCCAGATAGGCTGAAATAAAATATTCAGATGTTAAATCGCCCAAGGCAAATTACTACTGCACTGAATTTTCTCTAAGGATTACGCTTTTCTTTACCTTCATGTGAAAGCAGAAATACTATCTTTTTATTGCCTGGAGATTCAGCTGTTGAAGCTATGGAAAAAAGCTATGCTTGTAAAGAGAATTTAAAATTGCTCTTTTGTTATATATGCTACTGAATTCACTAATAAGGCAATTGAGTAAAGTGTCCTCCAGGGGTGAAATAAAAGAACATTCCATATGCCAAACTATTTATCTCCTTGGCCCACCTCTGGTCATACTCTACTCATTTCTGCCTGTAGGTTTGGTTTGTGTGTAGGTCAAATTACCTCCTATTTTGTTATATCTTTGCCCTGGCAGGAGGCAGAGCCCTGATTCAACAATTGGGCTGTTATTAGCCACCTCCCCTTTAACACCATCACTTCAGCCACAGTACACAAGGCAGTTTTTAACAAATCTTATTCATAGATGAAAAAAACATCTACATGTGTTACAATCACTAAGAAAATCGCTCCTCTTTCTTTCAAATATATAAATTAAAAATGACCAAAAGACTTTACATTATTGCTTACTTGACTCATTTTTCAAACAAACAAACACCATCAAACAACCAACCAAAAAACGTAAGACTTATACCTAAGCAGTAGATTTAAAATAAAAAGATATGCTTAAATCAGACCTTAAGAATTTGGAAAATTTTCCATCAGTTTACGATTTCAGGAGAGCTTTATCTTTAGATTTATGTTCCATTGTCAATAGCTCTTCACTGTTTAACTTGAGGGATTCTCTACCACCCTAAATACTCCCACTTCCACTACACTAAAGTTGTTAATGATTTATGACACATTTGTGTACTTAAAACCCATTGAAAATTAAAAAAATATATTTCTAGCCCTAAAAAAACAACATGTTTTTTAAATGTAACTTTCATTTTCACTTATTTTTAACAAGCAAGACACAGCAGCACATGGGTTCAAAAAGCAAAGTCCTCTACATCAAACAATAATAATAGCTACTATCCGTAATGTGGATAGTGAATTAGGAATATTCAAGCATTAGTGGTCAGTTTTTTAACCTCTCAAATATGTATTTCTTTCTTAATTTACCAGAGAGCTAACTGAAGACTTAGAGAACATAATATAGCCCCAGGTGATTCAGTCTCAGTAGAGCTGGAATTTCAACCCAGGTATATATTTGTATCCAAAGCCTATGCCCTTTATGTTTATGCCATGTTTACACAATTGCCCATTTTGAGTCACTTTTGGGGTCAAGAAGTAATACCTTCCACAGGCTCACAGGTCTCATTTTTGACAGTTTTCAGAAAAAAAGAAGCACAAAAAACCGAAACTCAATCCTCCTTTATCTACTATTGGTGCTCTTCACCCTGAACAAGATCATTGATTCTTACTACCTGAATGGGTTTTGATCTTTTCCCCCCCATTACTTCAGG
>NW_005876937.1:0-9243 GCF_000147115.1 Myotis lucifugus | reverse complement strand
GTGCATCTACCTTGGTTGTGGGCACATCCTCAGTAGGGGGTGTGTAGGAGGCAGCTGATCGATGTTTCTCTCTCATCGATGTTTCTAACTCTCTATCCCTCTCCCTTCCTCTCTGTAAAAAATCAATAAAATATATATTTAAAAAAATAGACATGAGAGAAATGAGGATACAGAAAGAAGAGAGTCATCTACCAACAGGAAGAGGACTTTTACCAGACATGAAATCTACTAACATCTTGAACTTGAACTTCCCAGCCTCCAAAACTGTGAAAAATATGTTTATTACTTAAGCCACACAGTCTACGGTAGTTTGTTATTGAAGCCCAACTTGACCTTGGATTACAATGGTTTTTAAATTCTCTGCCATCTCTCCTAAGACCAGACAATATTTTCTCTACTTAGATTCTATAAAACATCCCAGGATAAACCTCCCTTTCCTTAAGCATTTTTGTTCTTTGTAATTGAACAATTACTAACTAAGAAAAATTACATTGAATGAAATTATACAGAAAAAACTTCAGATGAATTTGGGTTACAGTGAAGAGAAGGAGCAAGAAGCGTGGGCCAGGTCAAGAAGGAGCCTGGGATGACACCAATTTGTTAGCTATTGGATGCATATGAATAATCATCCTTTTTTATCTTTCAATTAAAGTTTATATTCAATATTATTTTGTCTTAGCGTAGTGGTTAGACAATCATATACTTTACAAAGTGTTTCCACCAATAATTCCAATACCCACAAGGCACCATACATAGCCATTACAATATTATTGACTATATTGCCAGTGTTGTACTTTACAGCTTCATGACTATTTTGTAACTACAAATTTGTGTTTTTTAATTTTTCAGCTTTTTCACCCAGTCTCCCATACTCCCTCCATTGTCTGTATCAATTAGTCTGCTACTGTTTTGTTTATTTGTTTATAATGTTCTTTAGTTTCCACATTTAAGTGAAATCATATGGTATTTGTCTTTCTCTAACTGGTAATATCAACCTCTCATTCTCCCCCAGTTTCCCCAAGAATCTCTTCTGAAAGGGCCTGCAATATACCAATGTTGTATAGAGACAGCAAATACTTAACTCTGAGCCCCCAGCTGGCCCTGTATCCTGAACTAGTAGTATTCAATATAACATCGTCTGATTCAAAACAATGTACAGGACTAGATGATGATATTGTTCTCTCTTCTGAAGCCATTTTGATACTTTCCCTTTGTGAAGCCAACCTCAGCCAATCTTATAGGATTTCATACTTCCCTTTGTTTCTCTACTTGAGCTCATTCACATGCCTAGCTCCTAGTTTCAATATATGGATTGAAAGTTTGCATTAATTTAGCAACTTTCTTCTGAAGATACACCAATTTGACCAGAATTCTGTGTACCCTACTCTCTTTCATGTGGCAGAGTATTAAGATACAGCCTCAAAATTTAAAGTAGACTTTGATCATAATTCCCTATTGTCCTAGTAGTCCCAACAGTTATCATTCCTCATTATATCTTAAAATCTAAGCACTTATTTTAAGTCTCTTTTGTTTAAAAGTGAGAGTCATCTCTTAGCTTTAGGATTAAATAGATATTTAAAAATAGAAAAATTGTATAAGTTTTATGTACCTCAGTTCCAAACTTATAAAACATATGGGTAACACATATCATCCAAATTTTGCCATGACATAGAGTTTTCTATCCTGATCAATCCCCATTATAACAGAATATTATTTTATTTTTCCCCAAATTTGTTACATTCTACAGAGTGTGCTAGAAAGCTATCTTTTGTGAATTACTTCATGAGGGCTAAACACTGTTCTAAGCCCTAAACACTTATTAAATCATTTACTTTTGCAACAACTTCATTAGCATCAGGTATAGTTCTTATCCGTGAGAAAACCGAGAGACAGCCAAAATAAATGACTTTTTGGTGGTCACATGGTTCAGAAATGGATGAGTCAGAATTTCAATATTGACTATTGGGCACTAGGATGTATGTTTCTAGCCATTACACCATAATGCTTCTCACTGCAACCATTCTTACTTGCTGTGCTTTGCTCCAAAGACATCACTTGGTAAATTGAATAATCATGAGATAGCAGAAGAAGATTATGGACGTTTATAGAAGTTGAAAAATTAATGTTGAGCTGTGTTGCATTTGTGTGTATATGTATGTGTAGTTTTCTTATTATTATTCAAAAATAATGATCTGAAAATGTTTATTACCTCTACCAAAGTTCATTATCTTGATGTGTTTACATATTTAAAAGTTAACTTCTGAAAACACAGGTTTATAATTAAAAATTGTAAATTTTTTATTGATTCATAAAGTATATAGTATAGGGTTATGTATGGAATAGCACATCAGGTAAATGGCCTCCATGGCTTTGCTGGCACATACGCAAAGCCATAGTCTTCATTGTCCCTGCTCCTGGGCCATAATTGGTACTTGGTAATGCTTATCAAATTGAAGGGATTGAAATCAAAGGGCAACAGATATTAGAATCTGATTCAATAAACCAAGTAAAATTAGGCTTTTATTTGTTGTTGTTGTTGTTATCTTGCGTGAATTTTGGGACACCCTATAGAAAACCTATTATTGTAAATTTATTTCTAAAGTTCTAATTTTATGCTTTTATTTGCCAACACCAAGTAGAAGTGGAATGATAATTTCCCTCTCCAAACTTGTAAGCAAAACACTATTTATATAAGCAAAATGTTCAGACACCCAAGCTCTGCAAGCTGTAAGCAGTATGAGATTGAGAATGGCATCATCTCCTGGTTGGTATAGTTGTACATTTCTGCTGTATTTGTACAATTCTCTATCTTTTCTAAAATAAAGATCATCTGTTAGAAATTTAAGAAATCTCTAGTTCTTAAAGGTTATGGTCCTTAATTTGTTTTGAACAGTATCATATACATAGACACACTAAGTAAATATTATTAGATTATAATGTTGGTGTAAACATTTATGTGAAATTGTCAGAAATAAAATTCAGATGTAGAAGAGATTTTAAACATGACCTGTGAGAAATAGTTGTTTTTCAATGAGTATAAAGTTTCAGTTATGCCAGATGAAAAAGATAAAAATAGTTCTAGAGTTCTGGTATGCTTATAGTCAACAACACTGCACATTGTGCCTATAGTTGACAATTATGTGCTATATACTTAAAAATTTGTTAAGAGGGTAGATCTCATGTTACTCTGTAAACACAATTTAAAAGATAATGGACTGTGTTACCCTTACATTTTGTAAATTTGGGAACTAAGGCCCAGAAACGTTAAGTGACTTTTCCAATGTTAAATAGCCAATGGAACACAAAACCAGGAAAACAAAATACAAAGACAAAATACATGACTAGCTTTGCATCATGTAGAGCCTGGGGTAGAGATAGAAAGCAATGCATTATAAGAGCATTATTACTTTATTGTCCAATAAGTTTCTTTATGCATCTTTTTCTTAAACTATGAACTAACTCAAAACTTCAAAATAGGCTTAGAAACTGGTGACTGCCTGCATAAAAGCTGGCTAAAAGTCATGACAGTAACACATGTGCAAAGCGTGATAAGAATGTAGACTTGATGTGCTTGCTTGACAGATATCTGTATTGCACCAAACAGCTGGATAGAAGCTGGATCAAGAAAAACACAATTGAGTCAAATGTCCAGATGTTTGATACAGATGTCCCAATGATTAAATGAAAGATAATTTCCATTCTAATGTGTGCATAGCCAAAATCATTGAAAAACAATGTTTGAAGTTGTAATCAATTTAGACATTTTAAAGAAAACACTAATAAACATTTTGTTGACACTTTATCAAATTTTAAATAAAATAGTTTGCATAACTTAATGTAGAAATATGACAATATATGAGTCCATGTATTGGATGCTTTACTGACTAGGGGAAAATGTGATTTAGAAGAACCAAATGTTCTAGAGTCCCTATTTTGTAATATGTTTTTTTCATGCAGTGGGAGAAAAAAAATCATCAAGAAAAACTATTCCACATAATTGTGATTACTAATCACCAGGAGAAAATTAGTCATTACTCAAGAGATGTGACCTTTGAAAACAAAATTATTTGAGGGTAGAGTCATTTTAAGAAAACTTAAATTTACACGTTGTACCAAATATTTACACATAGACCTCTCCATAAAATATCTTGATGAAAGGATGTCTCTAATAAATTGATAGGCATTTTCTTCAATCCTTGTGAAAATCAGCATATCTAAGAATCAAAATATTATTGACAAAATTCTATTGTTAACTTTCAGCAATTGAAAACATTCATTTCTTAACCAACTAGAGTTGTTAATGTTATCTCTTTTAGTAGAATGGTATGGTCATTAGGAATTGCAGTGGCTTGTCTTCTTGATGGTAAATATGGAGCAAAATTTCATGCAGCCAGTTAAAGCCTGACTCTGGATGAAACCGCCTAAAATCCAGTAGACATTTGAGAACTCCATCAATTAAATTATTACACTTTGCAAGCTATAGACTTCCCTTACTGTCTCTGTGTTATAGCCCCTATAAAGAATTAGTAGATGTTTATATTGGACCAGTCACTTGGGATTCTTAAAGAAATTTTACTTAGCTGAGTCAAGAAGTACTTATACTGCAAAACTTATTTAAAACAGGTTTTGTTTACTTGACTTCTTTTGTTTTATAAAATACGATAAATGTAATAATTTGAAAAGTCTTTGAAATATAAGTAACATTATTTTAGGTCTCTATTATTAACTAGTGCCCCGGTGCACGGATTCATGCACATTGAAAGGAAATTAATTAGAAGGTGGCCAGCAGGGTGGAACTCGGTGAGAAGGGCCGGATATGCCCTGGAGCCAACCTCCTGTGGTCCCTCCCTGGCCGGGTGCACCTGGGGCAGCGCCCGGTCTTGAAGGGTGTCTGCAGAGTGAGCAGGGTCCCTCTGGCAGGTGGGTCCCTCAGACTGGCCTGGGGAGATCGGGCCAAAACCGGCTTTCCGACATCCCTTGAGGGGTTCCAAATTGTGAGAGGGCAGTTTTCGCGTGATGCACCCCAGAATCAGGCTCCCTCCTCTCTGGTTCCGGGGTGCATCACCTGAAAACCTCAGCTGCCAAGTCACTGCAGCTCGGCAGCTCCTACATTGAGCATCTGACCCCTGGTGGTCATTGCGCATCATAGCTACTGGTCGGATGGTCAGGCGGTCACTTAGCCTTTTATATATATATACTAGAGGCCCATTGCACAAAGAGATTCGTGCAATAGGCCTTCCTTCCCCTGGCTGCTGGCACCGGTTTTCCTCCAGCACCTGGGACCCAGGCCTTTGGTCCAGCCACAGCGAGGCTTGGCTTCTCCCCTCTGGCAGCAGCAGAGAAGCCAAACCTCTTCAGTCTTTGCTCCAAGCCTCTTCAGTCTTCGCTCCAAGCCTGCTTATGCAAATTAACCACCATCTTTGCATAGTTGCTCTGATTGGCTGGTGGGCATAGCAAAGTGACACCAATTTGCATGTTTCTCTTTTATTAGTGTAGATAGATAATAAGATAAAAAGGAAATTCTTCATTCTGTCTCAGGAAACAATGCCATGATTTAAATATTGTCAAATAAAATTTTACAAGTTAGTCATAATTTAAAAAAGAGAGAGAGCAAATGAAAATATCCTACATATCAAATATCTCTTTCCTAAATGTACATACAAACATTTGTAATCATTCAAACAGTTTTGAAGCTAAACAATAGTGACAAATGTAAAAATAGATTAGGGACAAGTGAATGCAGTCATTTGTAAGATAGTTACTTTAATGAGCTGGATGAGAGATGTGAACAAACAGGTGAAACAATGCACTTTCAACTCTAATAATGCCCCGCCTACTGTGTCTTGGAAGTAAAAGAAGTAGAATACCTTGACAACAACTGTAGTTTAGGAGTTTATTGGGTTGCTTTTCTCCCATCCAATCTTCTTTCAGGATTGGTATGTTTCAACATCAACTGTTATTTTACTACAATATAATCAAATGAGCAAGATTTATTCATGATTCAATAGAGATATTGAGTTCAGTTCTTTTAAACCAAACACTTTACTAACCATAACATCTAAAATAAAATAAAAAAAATCAGAGATCTCCAAAATATTAATTTTTTTAGTTGCATCAACAATTTTTTAATGAATACTGATTGGAAGAAGCAGGAATTCTGGCATTGTATAGATTAAAAGAGCAAATGATTAAATCAACTGGATGTGTTTTTATCCTTATGTAAAATAGTTCTTGAATGTATTGAAATAAATTAGTTATCTTAATATTGACCAGATATTCTGGGAATACCATTGTTTTTCCAAAGTTTAAATGTACCTTGAGTTTTCCAAGAATGAAGATTTGTCCAGCTTTCCCATCTTGGTTTTGAAATTTACCAACCACATCTGAGTAATGGTAAACTGGATTGTGGCCCTATTTCTAGAATTTTGAAATATGTTGAAAGTTCACCTTATCTCTGTGAACGTTTATGTATGTATGCCTTCAGTATCCTTTTCTTTAAAAACCACTAGGCTACAGGATAAGAAGGGAAAACATTAACTAAAAGCATCAGTGATTTAAATCTTATTCACCTAAGTGACTTCCTCCACGTGCCAAACATGCCTGAAAGAAATAGGTCATATGACTATATTTTATTTTCCTTTTTCTTAAAAAAACAAACAAAAAAAACAACCCCAAAAACTGTTTGGTGTTTTTCAGGGGCCCCTGTGTTAAAAACACTACCAGATATATCACTTCAGGTCACCATACAGGATGCATTACTCTTATAATTTTATCAAATTGTTTTACAAACAAGAGTAGAAGAACTAGAGAGAAAAGCTCCAGGACAGAGGATTTTTATCTGGAGGAAAGATTGGGAAATGCCTGCAGAGTGGCACACTCCAGGTTCCAGTGTACTGGAAGAGGGTTATGCCACACGCCCAATTTGAAGACTTTTGTTGCTTCAAGATGAGCTACAGACAGCGCTCTAAGCATTTATAAAAAGAATTCTATCCAATCAGCAAATATTTATTTATTGAGTATACATATGGAGGTGATATGCACACATCTATTAAATTTTAGAAAACAAATAAAATAAATGAAAACTATCTAGAACCTATTTTCCCAAAATCAAAAATACTGGAGTGGGGGAAGACATGAACAATTTACAAAATAATTTGTAACAGTGGAAACGCCCAAATAAATAATGATTAATTTTTATTTGTGGAAAATAGAAACATTTCCTACACAAAATAGCATTTGAATTAAATCTTGGAGCAAGAGCATAGTATTGGGATCAAGAAAAAAAACACACAAAACAATACCCTCTCCAGTTTCGCTCAGTACATAGAACAGAGGCCTGTGGCCCATAGGGTCCCGGGGAACTCATCAAGGGCAGTTGTAGGCTCCTCCCCATCCGGGGTCCTGGTCAGGGTGCATGCAGGAGGCAACCATTGATGTATTTCTCTCACATCGATATTTCTCTCTGTCTTCCCCTCTCTCTTCCACTCTCTCTAAAAAATATCAATGGAAAAATATCCTAGGGTGAAGATTTAAAAAAAAAGAACAATATAAACAAAAGGACAAAGAATTGATGAAACTGATGATTCAGACACTGAGTGAAAGATATGTAACAGGCATGAAAGAAATGTTCATAAAGGTTGGGCTTGGATTTTGGAAGTGGCTGTCCACAGTGTTGAACTTAGATTTTTATTGAAGAGGTTGAACAAGAAAAATTTATCATAGACTGTATGATCTGATGGGGGTAGGATGTAACATAATGAGCTTCTGTGTTATGAAAAATAATTCTGTGAGGAACAGATATATATTTGGGGGTTAGGTGGAGAAAGATTGAAAAGACCATTGAGACAAGGCAGACAATTTCTACAGTAGTTTCAGTGGGAAAAGACAGCACCTGAACTGGGCAATAAGTCGGGTGGAAGATAAAAAAGGTGTAGTTCAAAAGATCAATCACTTGAAGGCCTGGGAAATAGGTGAAAGGCTATTAATATGTAATTGAACATCTGTTTACTCTCAGGAACTTACAAGGCAAACATTTTGTCAAAATACAGTCAGTTTTCCATTCATTCTAATAATAAATTGTGCAGGTTTTTGCTTGTGATTCTGGTACCAGTGAGTATAAACACAGAAAACTACCTATGAAATGAATATTTCTCTTTCTCAGTTTACCATTTTTTCAAATATGTTGCAATTACGTTCAACGAACCTAATCTTGGAACAGCTGTGTTTTTTCAAGGAAAATATAAATTATGATCTTGGAATATAAACAACATTTTCTCATGCATGGAATTATTTCACAATTGGTAATCCAGTGTGGACTTTTCAAGGCCAACATCCAACAACAAAAATATATTTTCATGCCAAATTGACAGATGACATAGTTGCATAACTAATAAAAGGGTCTATTCTTAAATAAGACAATCACAAATACAAAAGTATAATTTTTAAAATTACGTTCCTTAATCTCTCTTTTAGTGGTGTTCTCCCCTCTTCAAATTTAATTAAACTCCATATTAAACTTAAGCAAGGTTTACTTGTTCATTCAGTCAGCAAGTATTTATTAAATTCCTACTGTATGCCAGGTGCTCTTTCCATCAGACACACCAACAAGAAGGCACATTTTGGTGAGGCAGTCAAACAATGTGAACTAACAGTTGCAATGCCCAGTGTCCTGTGCAAGTTTTAACTGAGAGCATATAGCAGTGTTGGCAGATAGAAGAGAGAAGTGACCATGGCTGGGAAGAGGGTTATTATTTTCTAGACACACAAAAAATGCATTCATCCTGGAGCTGAGTCTTAAGTAATTTTTTGGAGTTATTCAAGAAGAAGAAAACAGAAGGAAGACTATTTCCATAGCATCTCTCATTCTAGCACAGACTGTCATGAGAGACAGGACTTCATATGGTTTCTTGGCAGATAGAGTAAGAGATTAAGAAATTGTCCCTAAACTGAGCAATGGCCTGCTAGTAAGACTCTCTCACTTGCTGTCCTTCCTTTATCACATTTTTTTCCCCTCATTTCCACATCCCTTAAAGTTTACTCTCTAATAAAACAGTGGCACATAAATTTATTCCTTAGGCTCTTATTTCTGAAAACTCAAAATAACACTGAACTAAAAAGAAATGTAAGAAAATAGAAAATAGCATTATCGGTATAATTATATTTCAGTTAAATTATACATAATAATATTGGTATCCAAGTCACCACTGTACTTCTTTGATGGATTTAATATATTGTGTCATAATA
>NW_005876936.1:0-9245 GCF_000147115.1 Myotis lucifugus | reverse complement strand
AGAACCAAATACTCCCAAATTTATATGGAACCAAAAAAGACCCCGAATAGCTGCAGCAATCTTGAGAAAGAAGAACAAAGTTGGAGGGATCACAATACAGATATCAAGCTATACTACAAAACCACTGTAATCAAAAGAGCCTGATACTGGCACAAGAACAGGCCTATACCAATCAATGGAACAGAACAGAGAACCCAGAAATCGACCCACGCCATTATGCTCAATTAATATTTAATAAAGGAGGCAGGAGCATACATTGGAGTAAAGACAGTTTCTTCTATAAATGGTGCTAGGAAAATTGGACAGATACATGCAAAAAAATGAAAATAGACCCCCAACTTACCTCATACACAAGAATGAACTCAAAATGGATAACAGACTTAAATATAAGTTGTAAAACCATAAAAATCCTTGAAGAAAATGTAGGCAGTAAAATATCAGACATTTCATGAAGCAAAATTTTCACTGATACAACACCTAAGGCAAGAGAAACTAAGGAAAAAATAAACAAATGGGACTACTTCAAAATAAGAAGCTTCTGCACAGCAAAAGAAACCAGCATCAAAGTGAAAAGGAAGCCCACTGTATGGGAAAACAATTTTTAATTAAAAAATAAATAAAAAATATAGTCCGGTCCAGCTTAGTTTATGGGATCCACATAGCCATGGGCTATCAGTTTCTTTAGGCTACATGGCTATGGAGGAGAACCGATGAGCACACTGGTGAGTGTGGGTCACAGAACAAGAGATAGCAAGAGCAAACAAGAGTGAATGAGAACAAGAGCAAAAGAAAGGGAACTCATGGTCCGGGAATTTTAACTCTCCAAGATTTTGCATGCGGTCCACCCCCGAGCCAATCCATTGTTTCCCAGGCTAGTCTGACAGGCAAGCACCTCTCCTGTGCCACCCTAGCTTCTATGTGTATGTTCCTACCCTCCTGTTCTCTCCCCAACAACCCAGGAAAGGATGGGAGAAGAGAGGTGTTAATCCCCTTGGAGGAACAATGCCCAGTGAAGCTGTAGCTTCCTGGTGAAGCTGCCCAGATGACCATGCTTATAATGTCTGGCTTCCCCTTTGCTCCCTTCCTATTATTAATATTAATAACTACCTAATTATGATAATAACAGAGTGTCTTTGCTTGATTTCTATGTATATGCTATATTCTCTGAGAACTTGCCATACATTTGGAGTATATCACTTAAGAAATAATTTATAGTCAGCCTTGAGGTTACACCTATTCAGTGAAAAATCAAAAAGAAAAAAGACCAAAGGCCAGAATATTAAAAAGAATCTGTAGTGCAAAAGTCAGAATTCATTCTAATTGAACAGAGAGAAACTTAATGCCCATTACAAGCAGGAAGCAGGGAACTGGCTAATGCAATATTCAAAGAAATATGTGAAATTTTAGCATCTATTAAATACATTTGGGAATAGGTGGTTGCCTCTTACATTGTTTTATGTTTTCTGCATGTTTGAAATAGTTCATAACTTACAATTGAAAAAAAAAAAAAGTCTTCAACTAGACAAGCCAAATAGCAATAGTAATGAATTAGAATTTCCCACCCTCTAAATGTCCACTGTTCTTGCTTTGCCAATCTGATCCCTGATTAAACTTTACCTTTTTTTTTTTCTAGTACTGCTTCTCGACTGCCTAGTATTACTGCACAACACCATAAAACTGTCAATTGGTTCCAAATTCACTCCAAACAATCTAAGATTGACACTCACTGTTACTAATTTATCTCTCCACTTTAATTAACTATTATCATGTTGTCCATTTGGACTAGCTCAAACCCTTTCTACTTTGCTCCAACCTCAACACTTACCTCATTTTCTGAAAGATCTCTGCAAAATTTATTGACCTTTCCTAAGCTTCTTACCTTTAAGGGGTTTTTCAAGGTAAGTACCTTTAGTTCATATTTTCTATTAAGGTCAGAGTTTTCCAAAATTCCAAATGTAGTACTGATAGGGGAATTTTGGTCTGGAACACCCAGTGTTCCCCTGGGCAAGATGGCTTCCTGGATTCTTTGTCCATTGAAGTCGAAGGATGAAACCACGGACAGAAGATGGTATAGCAATGGTGGAAATTTATTGAAGAACAAGTACAGATTCCCACGGGAGAAGGGGGAAAGAGTCCCACCAAGTGAGTTCCATTTTCCCTGGTTTTTAAAGGCTGTAGTTTTTGTGCCTCAATATCTCCTCTGATTGGCCCCTATTCCCCTTTGATTTGGTCACTATAGCAACTCCTGAGCTCAAAGGTCAAACCTCACATGGGACATGTGAGGCCCTCCTTCTTTATTTTGTAAATATAGGCCTTTGGCTACTCCCAGTTCCCTTATCTTATGGAAATGTAACTTCTGCCTTTCCTTGTCTTATGGAAATGTAACTGTTGCCTCTCCCAAGTCCCTTTTCTTATTGAAATGTACCCTTTTGCAACTCTGTAGCCCTGTGTTTTTCTCCATGGACCCCTTTAATTTTAAAAATTCCCTAAACCTGCCTTTTTCACCCCTAAAATTCCTATTTCAGTACTGTTAACGTAAAGAAACCATTGAAACCTGTAAAGAATTTTTGTGAGTTTATTTGAGCCAAACTGTCGACATATGCCGGGAAGCAGAACCTCAACAAATTGAGATAGTGCTCCGGAGAATGGCAGGGTTACATCCATATTTATACATGAAATTCATTGGTGACAGATTTAAGGAGGTGGGATTAAGCTAAGCAGGGAAACCTCTGTGATAGGATAAAAAGTAAAATGATGGACACATACTTAGGTGGGTGCAGGAACAATTAACATGATAAATGAAAGAATCTGCTGCATCTGTCCTGGGCCCAGCACACCTGGTTGTGCCCCAGGGGTTCCATAAAAAGGGAAGTCACAAGTTACCCAGATATCCCAAGGATATGTTATCTTAGATGCAAAAAGACAGATAGGCTCAGTTACGGTAAAGTGGACCTTGTCAGTGAAGATACTGGCCTAGGGCATAACTGCCCACCATAACTGCTTTCAGTTTCAGTTTAATTTCAGACCATCCTTTGTGGTTACTTTAGGTCTCTGAGTCTGCTAGGCTGCCACGCAGGCCTCCCCTGAGCTTGTCAGGTCAGCATGTGGCCCCTTTCGTCCACAGTACCATATTTTTATATTTCGTTCACAGAATGAACAAGATTAAGGTTATATATGTCCCATGTGTCCCTTCCCCCAAAGATTGCTCATTTCCTAGTGTTCACACCCCCTTTTTTTTTAATCCTCGAGGATATTTTTTCCATTGATCTTCAGAGAGTGGAAGGGAGAGAGGAGGGCAGAGGGAGATGGAGAGGGAGAGGGAGAGGGAGAGGGAGAGGGGGATGGAGGGAGAGAGAGAGAGAGAGAGAGAGAGAGAGAGAGAGAGAGAGACACGTGAACATGATAGCAATACATTGATTAGTTGTCTCCTCCATGTGTCCTGACTGGGGCTGGGGAGCAAACCCACAACCGAGGTATGTGCCCTTGACCAGAAATCAAACCTACAACCCTTTGGTCCTCAGGGTCAAGTTCTAACTACTGAGAAACCAGCCTGGGCTAGTTCGTACCTTTTCATAATTCTTTTCTTTTCAGTGCAATAGAGACCTTGACTTGCTTTTATTAAACAGAACATGGCAAAAGTAATGAGATATCACTCCGATGTTTACATTATATCACACAAGTCCCCATCTTAGCAGACTGGAATGAGAGATTTTCCTCGCTCTCTTGATAAAGCAAGCAGCCATGTTGAGGAAGCCATGTGGCAAGGAACTGTGGGAGGCACCCAGCCAACAGTCAGTAAGAAGCCCAGGTCCTCAGTAGCGCATCCTCCAGGAAATGAATCCCGCCAACTTCAATGAGCTTGGAAGCAGATTCTTCCCCAGTTGAGTCTCCAAAAGAGAATACAGCTCAGCCAACACCTTGGTTACAGCCTTGTGAAACCCTGGGCAGAAGGCCTAGCTAAGCCATGCCCCAATTCCTGGCCTATTGAAACTATTATATGATAAACACATACGGTTTTAATCCGAGTTTATGTACTTCATTATGCAGCAATAGAAAACTGAGACAATGGGTTAGAAATAAAGGAAACAAAAGGGAATAAAGGGAAGTGAAGCGAAGGGTGAAAGATATGTAACTGTATCTTACAGTGATACAAAAGCAGGAGAAATATAGGACCCTCTCCAAGAGAATCAATCAGTGGCACAAATATGGAACATAAATGGTTGAAAAGGAATTCCTTTGAGGTGCTGCTGCTGGAAATGGTGTAACACAGGAAGTATCATGCAATTTGTTTCTATTCAATACTGTAAAGTAAATACATATTCAGTTTAGGACTCAACCACTAAACATTAATAACGATGAGACCTTTGCTATGTGTCAATGCTATGCTAAATACTCTGTATGTATTGTCTCATTTAATCCCAACAACAATGTAGATGTAGGCACCATTATGACTCCATTTCAGAGATGAGAAAATTAAAGCATATACATATGTCAAATGATTTGTCCAATACCACCCATCAAGTAACAGATGGTGCTAAAATTAAATTCCAGCCTGTTTCATTGCAAAGTCTTAGCCATTAACCATTACCACAGTGAGGAGAATGTGACTCAGAGAGTGCCGCATGAGAAAGCTGAGGAGAAAAATGAATGGGATAATGCAGAGGCAGACACAGGGCAACGCCAATCAGCCACTTCACGGGTAAGAAGAAAGCATGTAGCAACATTTTGCAGAACAAAATGAATTAAACATTTCCACAGTATCACTGTGAGAAAATCACTCTAAAACTGATCTTTAAGCAAATAAGTTATATCCCTTGGCAGAATACAGTGGCCAAAAATAGCATGTAACACAGAAGAAAAGGGTCAGCTAAACTTGGTCAACATAAGAAAATTCAAACCAGACTAGAACAAAAACTATTTCTCTGGCTAAGAAACTGTCAATGTATATCAAAAGCCACTGTCCAGTTTCATACTTTGTGGTATTGAACTATATGAACTAAAGTAGTCCCTTCCAGACTGGGGATTAGATATTGCCCACAAATTCTTTGTTGCTTAATGAAGTTCTAAATTAGAGAGCTCTTCATACTGCTAGAGACAACCGGATTGATAGAGCCTCAAAGTTCTGACACGCTGGCGATCAGAGTGGGCAAAACCTTTCATTCAAGTCTATCTTCACAAGGTAGATTCCTGACCAGGTGAGTATGCTTTATAAGACGTGATAGGATCTAAGAATGAGCCAAAGTCAGCTACCAGTAATTCGCTGGAACAATAAGCCCAGGTGTCAGAGGATCCAGGGATATAGCACAGAGCAAAGCTAAAGATCAGGAGCCAGAGAGAGAGATAACTAAGGGGAGCAAGGAGGTGGACGCAAACTCAAGAATGAGTCAAGTATGGAGTGTGCCTGCTTGCCTTTGCTCCAGAGCTAGTTTTGCTAGGTTAAGCAAGTCCTTGATCAGATAAAGCCTGCCCAGCAAGGCATCCACACAAAGCAGTTTTGCTCCAGTCCCCTCAATAAATTAGAATTTCTAGAAATACCTTTCTTAGCTACCTCACCACTACTGCTGAATTCACATCCCTCAAGAGCTTCAAGCCTTCTCAGTGTATCCAGTTTACAACCATGTTTTTTCTTTCACAAAAGACAAACATTGCTGAGGCATTTAAGTACTTCCAGTGGCATTGGATCCATCATCAAAAGGATGCTTTCCAGAGTGTCAAGCACTTATTGATTTCTGGGTTCGTGTAGTGTATGACAAACTACACTTCTTCCCACAGACACTTTGCACTATTGTGTTGGAATGGTTCTCGGCTGTTTGATGACAGGTGCGCAGTTTCATGTAACTGGTCAGGATTTCAGACTTGCCCCCTGGATGTGAATGGTAAGTAGAAAACATGTCTGAGGAATATGGTGTCAGAAGTCGCATAATGCCTTTAAGGTATCCTAACTAGAGCCATGACAGCCAAAACCATATCATATTCTAGTAGAATCTTTATGAGCTTCATTTTTGTTCTCTCCCTGCTTCCGTCTGGGATTACTTGCTGCTCATTTGGTCCCCAACCTGGTTTTAGCCCACAAGCAGAACTTTAGATCTGTCCTCACCTATTTTATTTTACATTCCTAACTCAGCTGTTCCTCTTATAACTTAGACACAACTCTGTCCCAAACTCTGCTCTACTTAAACTCCTCAAGTCAAATGTCACTGATTATATCTTTATGCTAAGTACAATTTAAAATTTTCTGTACTTCTTCATATACCTGTTTTCAGATTTGACACTAATGGCATTTCCTCCTTCTTTAGATTCTTTCTCTGTTTCCATTACATTGCTCCCCTCTGGTTTTCCTTCTACCCCTTATTTCTCCTTTTTATCTCTCTCCTTTGTCTCTTCCTCTGATTATCATTTAAATGTCTTCCCAAGAGTTCTAACCTCAGTCCTGAACCCATCACCCTTGGGTTTCAGCATTCATGCCTGATATCTTGCTCAAAACATTCAGCTGAGTTGCCTAATGGACATTTCTTCTTGGATAACCAATGAGAAATTCAACTTCCACATGCCAAAATCTGAAATTTCTATTTCCTGAAAGCAGATCTCATTTCTGTATCCTCAGTAAATGATCCCATTAAAGACTCAAATAATCAAACCGAATATTTGAGAGTTTATCCCTGTCATTTACTTTATCAAATTAGGCTCCAAGTCCAAAACTATCTTAAGTAGTGTTTTGATGATTCTTGAATCTATCCTTTCCTCTTAATTTCTTAGCTATCTTAATTTCTCATCCACTTCTTCCCCAAATTTCAGCAGTAATCTCTAGCAGATTCCCTGCCTCCAATCTTGCCTTCCTCAAATCCATTTTCTATTCATGTATCAAGTTAACCTCTTGAATAAAATCTAACAATGGCTCTCTATACCTTTCAAGAAGTGGTTGAAAGTTCTTATTTAAACCTAAGACTCATAATTATCTATCTCCTACCTACTTCTCTAACTCCATCTTCTAGAATTTCCCAAATAGGTCCCCTTTTTCAACTATGCAGACTATTTCTAAATTTTTGAATGTATCTTTAAGCTTCTGACTAGAATGGATTTCCCCATCCCCCAACTCCCTTTTTTTGTCTAGGGTACTTCCTACTTCCCTTCAAAACTCTGCTAAGATGTCACCAGTTCCAGGAAACCATTCCTAACCTACCCCTCCACATCCAGGTCGGACTTACTTCCCTTTTCTGTGCTCCTCTATCAGAGCATTTATGATTCCACCCTACTAGATTCCTAAAAACAACAACTTATTCATCAACCCATTCCTAGCAGTCAACATAATACCTGGTATGGAACAGGCATTTATTAAATATATTTTTTAAAACAAAGGGAAGGAGGAGGGAGGCGGGGAGGGTTCGATGTATTTGAGAAATCTATCTTAGAAACTGAATCTCAGTGTGATTAATGGAAGACAAATGTAGCTGGAGAGTTGATGGCCTAACAACTATACCACCTAAATTAATCAAATTCTAGAGCTACTGGACATCAATTAATAAAATGAAATGTACCCTGCAGAAGATCAATCTGCCTCTTCCAATCACCAGTTGATAAAAGTGGCTCCACGACAGCACAAATCCTGTTCTTGCCACATCTTCTTATAGGAGATCCTTAATGATAAAAATTAAGCAATTAAAGGAGCCTGAGGAAGGGTCTTGGAGTTTAAATAAAAGAAGCACTGAACTGGAACTTCCTGGGATCATTTCATCCAAGTCAATTCTGATATAAAGCTTTCTCATTCTTTACTAATACCAAAGATGACCACTCTGAATTCATTGTAGTAATTATTATGTGTTATCTGTGCAGGAATATTTGTATGGGTATATATGTTTCTGTGTCTGTGTCTGTTTATTATTAGAATGTACCTATTAATGATAGAGTCATTCAGGACCTATGCTTAATAGATGTGTTGAAAATTAAATAATGTTCTCTTTTTTCACTTTGTTCTAAACGTTCCTCACTAAGGCTTTGCACATACAGATAAAATATCAGCTTTTTTATTTCATTTTCAATTTCCAACCTAATAGATTGCCCGGAATTGCTTGCCATTAGCTCAGCACATCCAAATATGAACTCACTTTTCCCCTTTTCTTTAAATAGCCTTCACCAACTGTTTCCTCTAGGTCTATTATGTTATCTTTCTTATACTCTCCCTGCCTTCAAACTCTAAAAGTATCTTTAAGCTCTCCTTTTCCAACACTATAATATATATAAACATATTCAATCAATTGCCCAGCCCTACCAAATATAATTTTAAAATTCATCTTAAATTTGTCTCTAATTTTTATTCCCATTGATGCCATCATAGTTCAGGTCCTTGTTTCTAACCTATACAGTTTTTTTCTAATCTACACAATACCATTTTCTAATCTACACTATTGCAACAACCTTCAGTCCTTCTCCACTTCATTCAATGCTACATTGCTGCCAAAATAATCCTCTTTAATCTATGCCTACAAAGCACTATTCTGATTGTGTCACTCCAGGAATAACAAATGAAGATAGGATGTCACATTTCAAAATATTTTTGAAATTCACAATTGCTTACTTAATAAAACTTGAGCTCCTTGTCATAGCATTCAGAGAACTTTAGAATCATAAAACTGTTAAAAAAAAAAAAAAAGGGGACTTGTACAAGGCCCTCCCGCAAGTTCTATTCCAAAGTATCCTTTCCTATCTTATCTTTTTCCACCTTTAATATGTTCTATACTCCAAAAAGATTAAACTGATTATCATTTGACATTTATGTGTCCATGACCATTCTCAAACTGTTTCTTCTTCCTGGAATTCCTTCCCCTGAAATTTGTCTGTCAAAATGTATTCATCTTTCTAAGTCCCAGGTCAAATGTTCCCTCTTTCATTAACGCCATCCTGACCCTTGCAAATTAAAAATATCTCTCCTCTAAACTTTTACAACTCTGCTTGAATATTTCGTAAGGCATTAGAACATTCTACTGTACCTTATAAATACCATGAATATTTCCCAACAATCACTTGGCTATGCAATTGGAAAGAATAAGGACCTCAGCTTATTTATTTGTATCCCCTCTGAATATCTCCTACCCTTTAGGAAGAAAGACATTACCATTTGTAAGTTGTTATTTTCTATGTTCTAAAAAACAAGAAAGCATTTATAGAAGTAAAAATTAGAATATTTTAAATTAGGTTTCACATTTTAATTGCCAACTACTAGCCTTTTGAGGGGAAAGAATAGTTTTGAA
>NW_005876935.1:0-9246 GCF_000147115.1 Myotis lucifugus | reverse complement strand
GAAACTGGGAACAAAACACTGGAACGAGCCATGAAACAAAGTTAATTGAAAGTCACTTTAAATTTTATGATTTGACCAGGAATTTTAGGAATGGCAGCTGAAATGAAGAGCACAACTGACATATTAAAAATACATGTATACATATATATAAAAAATATGAAATATACATATTTTAGTAAAACTGCTTAGAGATATATGTTTAACATTTTAATATTGATATAGTTACTGGTCAACAAAATCAATAACTGCATATCAATATTGAAAAAAATCAATAATTATTTTCAAATAAAGAATTTATGATAAAAATGTATGTATTATTTTATTATATAAATATGTTGACATGGAAAAACAATATGAGAAAGACATTTTAAAGTGCTTTATAATGGTTTTATTGTTGAATAGACCAATTCTAATAAAGACAAATATGCAAATTGACCATCACACCATCACAAAGGTGGCAGTGCCCCTAGCAACAAGATGGCGGCGCCCAGTCCCCTCAGCCCAGCCAGAGTCCCCCAGTCCTTTCAGACCCCCGGGGGCGCGGCAGGCACATGGTGCAGCCAGACCAGCCCTCAGCCCCCCAGCTGCTCAAGGCTGGCCCGAGGCGCAGGCAAGCCTCAGATGGCAGCTGCCCAGCCACCCAGGACCACCCAAGGCTCAAGTAACCAGAGCTGGCTGAGGCTTATGCTGCCGGCAGTGGTAGCAGCAGAGGTGTGATGGGGGTGTCACTTTCCTCTGATCGCCAGGCCCCCTCCACCCCTGAGGGCTCCCAGACTGTGAGCAGGCCGGGCTGAGGGACCCCCATGAATTTCATGCACTGGGCCTCTAGTGTGATAATGATTTTCCAAAATCTATGGGGGGGAAAACTCCAGACTTCAAGCTTGAAAAATTTTTTTCACTGACAAATAAATGTTTTTCACTGCCATTATCTCACTGAATAGGGGTTGTATGGTTTGATATGTTCCATTGTCTTTTCAAAGTATGTTTGAAAGCTTCTCCAATGGGATCTGAAAATTCTACTCCCTTAGGATGAGTTAGACACAGCTTTTTACATAGGTTACTGGTTTTTGTTTATTTGTTTGTTTTTTGTTTTTGGTGGGTCTTTTTGTTTTTAATTATTTTTTTTAACACACACACACACACACACACACACACACATTGATTTCAGAGAGGAAGGGAGAGGGAGAGAGAGATAGAAACATCAATGATGAGAGAGAGAATCATTGACTGGCTGCCTCCTGCATCCCCAATACTGAGGACTGAGCAGCAACCCAGGCATATGGCCTGACTGGGAATTGAATCATGACCTCCTGGTTCATAGGTTGATGCTCAACCACTGAGCCATGCTAGGTGGGCCATTAATTATTTTCTTGGATAAAATTTTACTCTATTACAGATAGTGTTTGTTTCCCCAATGGCTTTTACAAAGTGTTGATAGTACTGATTCTTCTCTGTCTTCCCAGGGACTATCAAGTGTTGTGAGGTGTATATTAGATCCTCATTGAAGAAAATCAAACCAGACTTGTTTCAGAAACGAAGATTAAAAGGAGCTGTGAGCCTTGGTGTGAAGCATAACTAAATATTTCTCAGGCAATGTAAATGTACATTAAGTACTGGGAGACTGAAGATATAAAACATGAAGTCTTACAATGTCCAAATTAATAACAGCATAATGAGCAGTAATCTAGTATCTCTTTCTTTAAACACTGTGTTGTTTTTCTTTTTTTTAAATATATATATTTTTCTTTTTTTATATATTGCTTAAAGTATTACAAAGAGTATTACATATGTCTCTCCCCCCGCCCTTGACAATCCCAGCCTCCCCTACCCTCCAGTGTCTTATGTCCATTGGTTATGCTTATATGCATGCATAAAAGTCCTTCGGTTGATCTCTTACCCCCCGCCTCCAACCCCCCAACCCTCCCCAGCCTTCCGGCTGTAGTTTGAATGTCTGTTTGAGGCTGCTCTGCCTCTGTATCTGTTTTTGTTCATCAGTTTATAATGGTCCTTATTATCCATAAATGAGTGAGATCATGTGGTATTTTTCTTTCATTGACTGGCTTATTTCACTTAGCATAATGCTCTCCAGTTCCATCCATGCTGTTGCAAATGGTAAGAATTCCTTCCTTTTTACAGCAGCATAGTATTCCATTGTGTAGATGTACCATAGTTTTCTAATCCATTCATCTGCTGATGGGCACTTAGGCTGTTTCCAGATCTTCGCTATGTTGTTTTTCTTTTTAATTTGCAAGAGGCAGAGTCATAAACTTCTAAATATATATAGAAGCATCTTAAGGATTTTACTATTTTATGAATTTGTCTCTTGAAAAATGTTAGATAGTCTTAGCTGGTTTGGCTCAGTGGATAGAGTGTCGGCCTGTGGACTGAAGGTCCCGGGTTCTATTCCGATCAAGGGCACATGCCCAGGTTGTGGGCTCAATCCCCATTAGGGGGCGTGCAGGAGGCAGCCAATCAATGATTCTCATCATTGATGTTTCTATCTCTCTCTCCCTTCCTTTCTGAAATAAATAAAAATATATTTTTTAAAAAGAAAAGAAAAATGCTAGAGAAATACAGATGATGTATGAACAAAGAAAAAATATACCTAAGAGTTCTGTGACAAGGCTTTAAAGAAATGTGCAGCTATTCTTTCAAAGATTTCAACCAATCCCCGTATCCACATGAATTTTCCATATTCATTTTTTTCTCATTTGTCTTCTTTGCTTTGGTGGTGGTTATTTTTAACAGCCTTAATCTGGAGTATGGAATGAGAAAGATATAGTCTATTAATATTGGTAATAAATGAACTATTTGATTGGTGGAACAAGAGTTGGTAAGAGCACTTTACTTTTAGAGTTAGGTTTAAAGTGATAATATGTTAAAATGCCTTTTAATTTCAAATATAAAAAATCAAAGGTGGCATGGTTTGGATACAGATTGGCATGTCTGGGACACATGAGGTTACACTATTGCATTAGGTTTTTCTGATCAAAGTCTCTAAAGCAGTGGTTCTCAACATTCCTAATTCTGTGACTCTTTAATATAGTTCCTCATGTTGTGGTGACCCCCAACCATAAAATTATTTTTGTTGCTACTTCATAACTGTAATTTTGCTACTGTTATGAATCGTAATGTAAATATCTAATATGCAGTATGTATTTAGGCAATCCCTGTGAAAGGGTTGTTCAACCCTCAAAGGGGTCATGACCCACAGGTTGAGAACCGCTGCTCTAAAGCCAATGGAGAGGAGGTAAGAATGAGATACATACAAGAGACCTGAGTTAAGTCTAAATAGCTCAAATAACACTTTTTCTTCCTCCCAGCACCATCAAGCCACCATCAAAACATTTCTTAAATTTAGAATATACTTTATTGGATTCCTCTAAAAAAATTCCTAATTTTATAAATTATTTTATAAAAGATGGGAAACTAATATAATTGCAAAAACATGTTTTCAAATTCACTGCTTTTACACATGAACTTATTTTTTCTGAGGTTCAACTGAACTAAGAAAATTTCTGTCTTTTGTTAGCACTGACTAAATATAAAATGTTATCCTTTTTGAAATATAGATATCAACCATAAACAATATTAACCGTTTTATTTTAATAATGTTGTAACCAAACCCAGGTTCAGCTGTCTACTTCAAGGAAAACCAAACTCATGAGACAGGTGCTCTTGGAAAGGAAAGCAGTTTATTCAAGTGCCAGCCACCTGAGAATGTGGGAACCTTCTTCCCATAGCCCATCTTAACTTCTCAGTACAGACAGGGGGAGGGAAATTCTCTACGTGTAAGTCAGCATAGTCCACTCCAATGATTATCTTAAAACTGGTCAAGCAGAGGTCCAGTTTTTATGATTGAAAGTAACAAGTCTCCCAGAGCCAGAACATCCAGTTTCTGGAATCAGCCTCCTTCCCTGAAGCTAGTTCCTGGAACTCTTACAAAAATGTCCAGCTTCTCCACAGGTTACATATTAGTTAACAATTCATCTTTTATAAAAACACCTTTAACATGAACAATATTAAAAGAAAAGAGGGGTGGGTTACAGTGTTAGTACCTATTGTCACATATTCTTCCTCTTAAAAACAGGGCACAAAAATCTAGAAATGAGAATTTGATTGTAATGTAAGAAAATGGCATTACATTACTGTAGGGAACAGCTATAGGGTCAAGCCTCAGACTGACCTGTGGCAGAGCCACATACAAGTCCCAGTATGAGCCGTGTCCAGCATGGCCAGGGGTGAACCTGAGGAGGGGCGGTAAAGGATTAAAGAAGACAGACAAGAGAATACAGTTGGGGCTAGGTAGGATCACTGTGCCTGGATGAGGAAACAGTGACACAGCATGTAAGCCAAAGCTTTATTTTATAGTCAGATCACACAAAGCAAAACAAGGGGAGTGGTCCACGTGTCTACAATGTTCTTGTGAGTTTCAAAATCTATTTCATTACTCAAGCCTTGTTTTAGCAGCACTTGCTGCACCTCCCACAGCTCATTAGTTATCTAGGAACCAGGGAGGACTATAAGGTCAAGCTTAATTGTGCTAGGAGGGCTCTGCCCTCCAAGCTGGGATTTGTATGTGGCTCTGCCACAGGTCAGTCTGAGGCTTGACCCTATAGCCACTCCCTACACATTACATCTATCCTACTCCTAATTTAGTATTCTGGTATCCCAGAGGTGAATTAAATAAACAAAATGAAGGGAAAGCCAGAAGAATTCCACACCAAACTAATACTATGTTTCAATAGTCATTTCACACACACACACACACACACACACACACACACACACACACTCCAAAAATAATCCTACCTGTGGAAGAAGAAGGAATAACACCTACAGTGAAAATAGTACCAATCTTAAACCTAAAATACCTTAGTTGTTTCTATCACTAACCGGTTCTATGACCTTGGTCATACTTTAATTCTCTGAGCCTTGCATTCCTCAAATGGGAAATAAGAAATTTGATTTGTGGGATTCCCTGCATTTTCCATGGCTGTGCAAACTTGAGTCATCTAACAATTACCAGCCATATATACTGAATATGCTACTGGGTAATGTTTAAACCTAATGGGCAAGAACTACCAGGGAGACCTCTACTTGAGATTTGAGGGTGGATATTTTTTCACAACTGTATGAAAGTCTTACGAACAAAAATCTTCTGTAAAATGCTAAGAAAAAACAAATTTGAGTGTTTTCTGAGGACTGAAGGAGTAATTTTTACTTTACAGAACTTCAGCAGTCTCAATGGACTTATCATTTTACTCATTTCACCTTGTTTTATAATTAAACATTAGAACACCCTCTCATAGCCTGGACTCATGATATTATTGCAGCTGGCCAGTCAATGCATCAGTCATAGTGGAGAATGAAAACCAAATAAAAGATTCTACAGGACAATAGGTAGACTTGTGTATACAAGTCAGTTTTAGAGGGACTTGGAAATATTTGAAATGTTGTTTGTAACATTTCTGCAAAGATAGTGACTTAATTTCAAACCCCAATGTCATACTGAAATTTTCCATTAAAAAAATCAGCTCATGCTACCATCCTTGAAGAAATGTACCAGTGCATCTCACAAACTTAGAGATAGTCAACAAGGTTACCTTTTTACATGAGGGGATGGACAGTGTTATTTTAAGAGTGATTTTACCTAAATCATTTATTTAAACTAGGCTGTTTACTACACATCTGTTTTAGTCATCTCAGGCTGCTATAACAAAATACCATAAATTGAGTGGCTTAAACAACAGAAATTTGTTTTCTCACAGTTTGGGAGACTAGAAGTCCAAGATCGAGGTGTCAGTTGATTCAGTTCCTGGTAAGGACTTACTTCCTGGTTTGTGTAATCCTTCTTAAAGCATCCTCACATGTTAGGGAGATAGAGACAGAACTCTCTGCTGCCTCTTTATATAAGGAGACCAATCTCTTTTCATCTTAATTTCTTCTTTATTCCAAATACTGTCACAGGGGGTTGAAGCTTCTATTTATGGATTTGGGGGAGACATAATGCAGACTATAGTGTCAGGCTTAATATTTTAAGTCTGCCTTGATATATAAGCATATTGTAGTCCTGCTACTACTGGGAGCACCAGGTTGCTCAATCCTACTGAGCAGAGAGTCTTACAATGTGTACCCCAGAGCCATCTGCCTGGAGAGAAGGGAGGAACATCCATCTATTGACTCTCCTACACATTCATGTTGAACATTGGTTCATGCTGAGTGGGTTCCCAGGGGCCTTTCACAGAATAGTGCCAGAGATGCCCAGGGCAGGAAGTCAGAGGCTCACAGTGGGATGCAGTGGAGTTGTGTCTGTGCAAAATGAGTTAGAACCTGAATGGAACTAATTAGCACAGCAGTGGCTGGAATAGGAAGTGAATCCCAGAGTCCCTGATTTGGAGACACAAGAAAAATGTGTGATTAAAAATGGCCACAAATCCTTTGACACTCTTCCCAATGAGGGAAAGGGGGATTTTGTCCCCTCTGCTTGAATCTGGGCAGCTCCCTAATAGAATATAGGAGAAGGGAAGCTGTGTCAGTCCAGGCTTTAAGAGACTGGCAGCTTCCAGTTGTTTCTGTCTGTTGGAATACCAGCTCGAAGAAGCTGTCATTCTGTGAGAAGTCCATGTGATGTGGAGAAACTGTAGGTAGGCAATCTGGTCAATAGTCTCAGCTAAACTGTCAAGGTCCACTCAATGGCCAGCAAGTGAGTGTGCCATCTTGGACATCCAGCCCAGGTCCAGCTGCCATGTGATATCAACCACATGAGAGAATCCAAGTGAGAATGTCCATCTGAGTCCACTCAACCTACCAGTTGTGAGAGACAGAACTAAATCATTGTTATAAAGCACAAAAAGCACAAATTTGACATGGTATTAATTCTGTGTAACATTATATATGTGAAAGGTTATTAATAATCATTTTTTAAATTTTACTTTTGATTAACACTTTTATGTTACTATTTGTTGTTGCAGAATATTTTGAGAGAGATGCTAGTGTATTTTGATCTCTTGATGACAGAAATTATGCCTAATTCTTTCTATTTTTATGTATCCCCATGGCACATATTAGACATTTAAGATTCATTACTTAAAATGGCAAAAGTTCACCACAATGCATTAGTGTTGAAGTGAAAGTAAAGAAGACCACTAAGTAGGAAGCCCAGAAAAAATGGTAGACCACAACTATCCAAACACTGTTTATAATAAATTGGTGCATTTTTTTCTCTGAAAATTTCCTATAATTTAAAATAGTCTTTGTAACTTTCTGATCTTAATCAGTAATTAAAAATCTCTGTGAATTACAAACAGTTCAGGAAAATATTTAATTTGCCCACATTTCTCCAGACATGACTAAATTAGGGGGCATCCCCATTGCAAACCAGTTTTTAATCCAAACTACCCATAATATGACCATTGTTTTCCTAGTGGCTTAACAATAACATGCATTATACAAATATTTATATATTTTTATTATGCAACCCTTCATTATTGCTTAGAGCTACATTTAAATAATGTGGGTAGGAAGCTAGGATATGGTCTACAAGATGACCTAAGGCATTGATGAAACTTAGAATTCTCAACTACTATGCTCTCCAAATTGAGTAATAAAATACCTGTAAGATTTTTATGATTTTCCTAAATAGGTTTCTGATTGTTGGAGTTTTATACATAGAAACAGTCCTCTGTTTCTTTAAATGGTCATTTTAGATTACTATAAAATATTTCATGTTTTATATTTTATTTTATATTTCAGAATGGCACGCAAAGGAATAATTATAATACCTACATGTATTGTTGTTGTGTAATGATTTTTCAATAGAATGAAACAAGTACAATCTTCACACCAAAGTGCTCCATAAAATTATTTCAATTTTAGGAACTAAAGAGATGGAGATATAGCATATTTTTAAATTAAAAAAGTCACATTTTAGGCTGTGCATTACTGTGGCATTAACTAATTATCGTTCATGGAAGGTCACACTGCTAATTTCATAATAAATACAGTCTCCCTTAACTGACATTCATGCTAATAATCATTTTTCTATTTAAGATTTTTCTATTTACTAATCATTTTTAATTTGTTATTTATTTCTATTTACTCATTATTTTTTATTTACTAAGACACTTGTTCATTGTGGAATCCAGTTTCAAAATCAGGAGCTTGTGCGCGTGCGCACACACACACACACACACACACACACACACGCGTGCTCTTCAGGCACTGACCATGCAATAAGGGGTGATTTCTCAGTTTCCTCTCTGTTCCTGATCCTGTAGAAGTAGACTGACCAAAGGGTCCCTGATTTACTCTAACAACCAGGAGCCCTTCCTTGGTGGTTCTCCCCTCCCCAGTACTTGTCAGCGCTCAGAAACTATTACTTCTGGCCCAGCCAGTGTGGCTCAGTGGTTGAGCATTGACTTGTGAACCAGGGGGTCATGGTTCAATTCCCAGTCAGGGCATATCCCCAGGTTGTGGGCTTGGTCCACAGTGTGGGGCATGCAAGAGGCAGCCGATCAATGATTCTCTCTCATCATTGATGTTTCTGTCTCTCTCTCCCTCTCCCTCTCTGAACTCAATAGGAATATATTTTTTAAAAATGAAAAAAAAAATTATGACTTCTCAGAGCACTTATGACTCCTGCAGCAAACTTCTGGGAGATGGCTGATGTCTGCTTTTAGAGAAGGGCCTGCAAGTGATACTCCAGAGTCTAATGCTAGAAGATAAAATCTATAATTATAAAATAAATTTATAAAATAATTGTCATCATGTAACTGTTGAAATTTGCATGTTTTACTGTCTAATAATATTGTGCCCTTATTTTATAGGTAGACTAAGATTCTCATTTTTTCGACAAATATCTTCCTGGAGCACTTTCATCTTTGGGAAAAATTTTTAAAAAATGATAATAGTTATTAAGAAAAGAAACTTTGCAGGTAGGTATCTAGGCATAACTGAGAATTATGATCATAATGGGCATTCTACCAGCCCTTTAGCAAAGGTTAAACTCTGTACATGTTTGAGAAATTATCTTTGCTCGTTATAATACCTGGTACATCATGTTATAAGTAAAACTGTCATATTTTCCATTATAAATTACTATTTTAACAACTTATAAAACAGCTATAAATGAGTTCCAGGCTCTACCTGGCATGTGAGATATTACCGCTCCCCCCAAAATTTACGCTGTTTAATTTTTTGAATTTAATTTAATTTTAATTTGATTTTTTACAAAGCTGGTCTTTC
>NW_005876934.1:0-9246 GCF_000147115.1 Myotis lucifugus | reverse complement strand
TCAATAATTATTTTTTAAAAAACGCCTTCTCTGTGCTAGGAGAAAACTCCGACCCAAGAAGGAAGTCCACATGCCCTTTCCAACTGTGGGCTGCTCTATGACTTGGAGTATCATCTCTTCCTTTTACTTGTCCAAGTGGAAATAAGGTGATTTAAACTCTGTTGGACAATGATATATTTTTGTTGTTTTAATTTAGAAAAGAAAACATCTATGGACTGCAGTTCCACTTGTACATAGTTTCCTTGGAGAAGTGAAAGCATGTCTACAAGATCTGACACAAATGTTCTTAGCAGTTTTATTCATAGTACCAAAAATTAGAAACAAGTTAAGAGTCAATCAACAGGCAAGTGAATAAACAAATGTATAGTTTATCCATGCAATGGAATACTACTTACCAATGAAAAATGAAAAATTGTCAGTAAATACAACAATATGTGTGAATATCAAAACCATATGCTGCATGACAGGGAGCAATGCCATGAGGTCTCCAATGAATAGAGCACAAAAGGACAGAGGGTGGTAGCCCAGACTCCAAGCCCAGCCCAGACAGAGAAGCTGCGGATCTGCCTGGCTCATTAGCCCCCAGAACAGAAGACCAAATGCCACTTCTCTAGCCTCGATGCCCCACCTCTTCCAGAGCGTTAGATAACTTAAAGCCTTGATTTATAAACATAAATTGATGGTGGTTTTCTTTCCTATTTATCACATATCCCACTGAGTTATACTTGTGTCTTCACCTGACTCTCATATTTATTTCTGCGGTTACTCCCTAATTTTCTGAGCTCTAGAGGATAATTAGAATAAATATAATATTGAATGAAGATGTGCTGACTCTCCACCCTGGGGCATATTTAATAATTTAGAGTGTTCTTTCCGCATGACAAGCTGGGTAGGTGCCTCTAACTGAAATTTGAAAGACTATATCTAATATGAAAAATTAAAGTAGATGCAGAATAACACCTGCCCAACCAGCCACTTCACTCTTGTGCCCTAATCATGCATAATAGGAATAAGAGGGAATCAGTCACCAGCACATTGGTTGTCTGCACCCCTGGGCCTCTCAAAATAAGTTTCTCACCTGGGAGAGCTGGGTGTGATCCCATGGTCCATCCCTTAGCCAACTATACAGTAATTATACAGTAATTACTAAACTAAGGGTCCTGCTGGCCGGGCAGAGAGCATCCTTAAAGTGGCCTTGCTTGGACTATTGTGTTTCAGGTTTGGAATTAATCAATTAAGCAGAAAATTAAATGAGCGTCAATCATAGCTTTAAAGTAAGAGAGAATACAAACTATAACAGACTGAAACTTCATATAATGCATGCTTCAGACAGCGTTTTGAACATGCCATGGTCTGGTTTTCCTTTAGTCGATGAAATCGTTTTCCATGCAGGGAAGTTTAACAGCTGTACACAGGGCACATGTTCCCATCCCCTGGAGACCAAAATAATGTAGCAATATTGGACAGTGTCAGCTTCCCAGCAGATAACCACCTCTGATCCATATGCTAATTTGTAACAGGAGTGATTGAAATATTTTGCTTTGGTGTTTAGAGCAGACTTTAATTTAGGTATTTGTGACCTATTTAAATTTGTCCTCTCTGATCTTCTTTTTTTTTTAAATATATTTTATTGATTTTTTACAGAGAGGAAGGGAGAGAGATAGAGAGTTAGAAACATCGATGAGAGAGAAACATCGATCAGCTGCCTCCTGCACATCTCCCACTGGGGATGTGCCCGCAACCCAGGTACATGCCCTTGACCGGAATCGAACCTGGGACCTTTCAGTCCGCAGGCTGATGCTCTATCCACTGAGCCAAACCGGTTTCGGCCTCTCTGATCTTCTCAAAGAGGCTTTATGTTTTGTTTGGTGGCCGTAAGGGCCACATCAGTCTCAGCATCTCCTAGATTCACTTGTCAAACTCTTTCGTTTTTTGAAAGCACATCTCCAGGAAAAAAAAATTCCAGCAAGGAACACTAGTATCTAATACCTTTTGTCATGCATGACTAATAGCATTTTCCAATTCCTCTTTTTCTCTTGCTTCTAAAAAATATTCAAAATAGAAAAATAGGAAACTTACCAAACGATCCAAAATGAGTGTCATGTTTCATAGCAGTGTGTCTGTGTGTGAGCAGTAGAATGAATTGGACTTGTTCTGGGGAAAAAAATCATTATTTTCTGTGTCTGTCTGCGGAAGTATTTTGTGAAGGTGCCAGCATCTGTAGCTCACCAGTTAGGCTAGCCTATGAGGTTGCAGGACTGGTTCTTCATAAATTCATCGTACATGGGCGTCCACGTGTAAGGATACAGTTTATGGACGTGCAGTGTAACTCTACACACTTCACAGCTAACCGTGATCCTCCTTTCTGGGTAACTCCTTGATTTGTTTGGGTTTTCTCTCTCTGGCTTAAAATTATTAATGGGAGTTTCCTCTGCTATTAAAGGTTATCTGGCAAAGTGCGTATCTGTGGTTGAGTTTCAGACGCCCGCAATCTCTCACTGCGCCAGAGCCTTTTGGGTAGCAGAGATGAAAGTGACTTTACCCTTGTTATATCTCAGGTTAATTTTTCTTTAACAATGAATCTAGGAACAATGAACAAACCCAACTCCTCTCCCCAGCTTAACTCTACGGGGCCTGTTTTCTGGCTCCAGATAACACAGAATTAAATTAGCTGCCCTTCTCCCCGCCCCCCTCTATCTGCATCTCCCCACAACCCCATTTAAAATATAATCATTTGACAATCTTTATAAGTGGTTGCTTATGAACAAATAGTCTGGAGTTATATATTTAGCCTTCTTTTATTTGTGAAATTACACATTTTGCACAAGACTAATCTTTTGAATTCATGGCACCCTGGATGAGAGATTCAGTGGTGTGTTCAAGAGGACTAGAAAGTGACTGCAGGTTAAGAAAACGCAGGTTTTGAAAATGTTTTTGAATGTTTCCCTGGGCCCCGTAGCGCCGTGTCTTTGGTGAGGAGAATGGGTCACTTGCTGACTGTGCTAACAGGTTCACAGGCCATGTTCTCACCTGTTTCCAGAACTCCTCCATTCTTCGGAGCCATCTTGAGGACATTCCGTACCTCACCTCTTGCTTTTTACTCTCAGTCAACCACACTCCTACAGTCATTGATCTCTCAGCTCAAAATTCAACCCAGTAGCTACTATAGGAAAAGCATGTCTCCTGTTATATTGACAGTGTTCGTTGATTCAAATTGGATGGGTACCCTGAGCTCTGCTCACAGTGTAGATGGGCATCACAGCACAGCAGCTGAGAGCAACCAGCCAGTCCCTGTTATTCCAGGCAGGTCTGGGGACCAGCATCACTGACATCTGAGGACTTGTTAGAAATGCAGAATCCCAGACCCCACTCTAGACTTACTGGATCAGAAGATGAATTTTTAACAAAATCTCAGGGGTTCATAAGTACATTAAAGTTTGAAAAGCACTCAACTAGACTCTAAGTTCAATGGCGGAATGGTCCAGGTGGATACTGGAATGTGAAAAATAAAGGAGGGATTTCAGAGGCGTGGGAATAGAAAGCCTCCATGCATGCTTTTTGAGCTCCATACCTATTGCCTCTTTCTTTGTAGATACCCTTACATTTAAATAATCGCTTATGGAAGCCACCAACAGCGCAAAAATATGGTTTCTTCTTCTGGAATAACTATAGAATAATATTTAGTTTAATAGAGGTGCTCACATCACCATAAAGTAATTCTCCCAGACGCCTTCATGTATTTGCTAAATATGCACATTAATGGGAGTGAAGGGTTTTATAAAGTACAGTCTGAGTTACAGGTACACACCTGTCCTTTGCAAACACTGATCAGTAAATGACTGTTTTCTAATGGGCTTGGTAGGGCCTCTCTGTGAAAATACTTATTTACTGATGGTGTGGCAGCTGGGTCCTGTGTGAAGCAGGCACTAAGACAGACTTACAAGTACAGAGATGTGTTGAGCGTAATTTCTGTTGCAAGAGTAAAGGGCGTGGGATCAGGAGTAGGTAGAGAGAGTCTTCCGACTGTGAGGCAGGCCTGACCCCTATGAAAGGTGAGCAGGAAGGAGTATGAAGGGCCTCTGACTTCACTGGAGTCCTGAGACAGCCCAGTGGGGCATCCTGGATCAAACGTTTCCCACAGAGGAGCCCCACATTGGGCAGCAGTGCTGTGCCCTCCGATCCCTGCCAGCTCAATGCGCCACAGATCCTCAGAGGTCCGCTCACTGCAGTCCTTGCAGCTGATCTGCAGGTCTTGGAAGGAGCTCTGAAAGGCAGCTCTCCATAGAAGCCACAGTCGTTCATTTGAGTCATTCCATATGCGTAGGAGTAAAGTAGTATTCGGATAAACCCTCTATGATCCAATACTTCTCTCTAACTTCGAGTAACCACACCTCCAATATGTTCACATTTTTAAAATAAAGAATATCCATACATATTTCACAAAAACACACTAGACTGCTGTGTACTTCAAACTCAGCAGGCTGCTTCAGGTTTGGAGTCAGACTTTATCTTTTTCCCTCTTCTGCCATTGACCAGCTGTGTGAACTTGGGCAAAAAACAAACAAACCCAAGCCTCAGTTTTCTCACCTGTGTAATGGGAATAATACCTAATTTTCCGGGTTAAGTGAGGAATAAATTAGATAGTATTCAAAGAGCTTAGCTAAGTACATGGATCATAAAAAGTGCACAACAGTTTCTCACTAAAAAATTACAGTGTCAAAGAAACTTGCAATATTTTCTCAAGTTCCACACAAAGTCTTTGAATTGGTTCTGAATCAATTTTTAACCACCCGGGAGACCTTCTAATTATAGCTTATAAACACCTTCACTATATGAATTAAGTATAATTTGGAATACAATACTTTTACTTGCTACAGTTTTTGCATTTATGAGAAATATGAAATCACTCAGGTTGGTTAATTCTGTCAAATTATGGTCTTAATTATATCCATCTGGACCAGTTATTTTAGCACCAAGATAAATTATCTCCTTTGTCAAGACTGTAGACAGCTCCTATAACCAAAGCTTATTCCCTGCAAGCATGTGTGTTTGCTACTTGATGGGTCAGGGATGCTGTTGTTAAACCCAGAAGTAGGACCCAAGACTAAGTTCTTTAAAAGATGCTCTTTTACCAGCCGTCTTGAGCCCATGAACTGGCAGCTAAAATTTCCAGCTATTTTCTCCAATTACATTATAAATGTAAATATATTTTGTGCTAAGAAGCATAATAGGGCAAGAATATACATTAGTTTTTCCATCGTCTCATTTGGGATTGAGGCCAAATTCAGTAGATTAAAATATAGAGCTTGACGGGCATAACTCTGACTTTTGCAATAGAAATATGCAAGTAACACATGCAGTTATTTTAATGGAACTCCGCTCTGGGTTTGTAATAAAGCAGGGAGTTCGTCTGATACATAGGGATTTGTTCTGCACTCTACCTTAGAGTCTGTCCATGAAAATGTCTTCCTGGTTTTAGACAAGTTGCTCTGAATTTTTCCTATTATTTTCTCCTTTAATAAGACTATACAGAAATTTCAGCAGGCTGCTTTTCCATAGCATAGATTTCTAAGATAGTCTGTGTTCACTTCAAGTGAATGTCTGATTTTATCTCGCTTAGGGGGCTGCCCATGGAATTAGAATATTCCACATAGGATTATAGGTACATAGTTAAATCATTTGATTCTTACCACAAATCTGGTGCGATAGGCAGGCCGTATTTTGAAAATTGTAAAAGATTCACAAATTGAAAAATTAATTGGAGCAGATTCTAGATTACCCTAATAATAATGCAATCCTCACTCCTCCTTTTAAGTGGGAGAGAAAAGTGGGAGTTGTGTTAGAGGGCCAGTGTTGCTTGGGTCTGTGCCTAGAGCAGGTTATACCTGTGGGGTGGTGTCATTTGTCTTATCTAGATGGTGGGAGGTCTGGACTGGCTGCTCTGATGGAGGGCAGGTGGGATGTGACCCTCTACTTTGAGGGGCCGAGGCTCAGGCTTGTCCATGCTCAGGAATGAGCAGGTCTTGATCACCTGAGTCAGGCTACGGGGCTGCGGGGCCACCTGGCTGCTCAGGGTGACTTTGCTTGTACGTGTTCTGAGTCTATGCTTTCAGATTGGGCTTCTTACTCTTAGCATGAGTGGAGCACGTATCAGTTCTTCATTCCTTTTTATGGCTGAATAATATTCCATTGCACGGACGACTGCGATTTGTTTATCCATTCATCTGTTGATGGACATTTGGGTTGCTTCCACATGTTGGCTATTATGAATAATGCTGCTGTGAACATTTATGTTTCTCATACTTAAAATTTTTTAAAATGTATTGATTTCAGAGAGGCAGGGAGAGAGAGCAAGAAAGAGAAACATCAGTGATGAGAGAGAATCATTGATTGGCTGCCTCCTACATGACCCACAATGGGGATCGAGTCCACAAGCCCAGGCATGTGCCCTGTTCAAAAATCGAACCGTGACCTCCTGGTTCATAGGTCAATGCTCAACCACTGAGCTAGCATTAAGTATTCCTGGATATCATGAATAATTTCTCCACTCGTACTGCCCTGTTAAACAATTTTTAATAAACTGGAAGAAAGGATAATGAAGCAGCAGGAGCACCTTTAGTGACTATGTGCTCTACAGTAAAAACCCTACTCTGTTTGAATTTTATGGGTGTGAAATCATTAATAAGCAGAAGTAATGTTGCCTGTGTTATTGTAATGGTCATAAAAATCTGCAGTCTTACTGTGATGATGCACTTCTATGCTTTAATCAACATCTTTTTATGTGCTGAGTAGGTGGCTGCAAGGTCTTGAAATTGTTTGAGGGGCCTCCTGCGGGGATAATTGTGTGGTGAAGTGTATTCATTTACTTACATATTTACCGCCAAAGAGTTTGGGAGTTTCTAAATCAATCACCCACAGGCCTGGCTCCGGCGCTCGCCAGGCACAGCAGTTTTTTATCACTGAGGAATCTCGAATAAGATGCAAATTGTCTAATAAATTATTTTGTATTACTCTTCAACTTTTGAGAAAAATAGTCCTTGGAGAGCTGTAGTATCAGAAAATGCAATCAACTCTTTAGAACAGGTTGAGTTTCAGCTTTTATCACCAGGAACATAAAACCTGCAGACACGAGCTGTATGGTGCCATGGGATTTCACAGCATATCTTTAGATAGATTGCTCTTCGTCAACATTGATAAAGTACACATATAGTGATCTCTACTTCAGTTTCTCTAGCTTCATTCTTCAATGAATATATTCCCATTTTGTTTAATTTTCTATTGGGAAGATATAAAATTATTTTTAGTTGAATGGCCTGTGAAAACTTAGGTGCATTTGATACAGGCACGTAATGTGCTGATGGAATGAACACAGTTCTCGTGTTCTAGGTGAACACACAGCAGCAGCATTGATGGGCCCAGATTTATATTTCCATACTAGAGGCCTGGTGCATGAAATTTGTGTGCAGGTACAGTCCCTAGGCCTGGCCTGCGATCAGGGCCATCTTCCCTGGCTGCCGGCAGCCAGCCCTGACCCCCACTGTCACCCACCCCTGGTTCCCCGTTCACCATCGGGCGATGGGAGCCTGCTGATAGGGGGAAGGGACCAAGAGGTGTTCAGTGCGCCTCATAGTGACTGGCTGAGTGGTTGTTCTGCTGTTAGGGTCAATTTGCATATTACCCTTTTATTATATAGGATATGCATCTCTTCTTTTATCAAGATTTATTAGATTCTAGGGGCTTTTCAGTAGGATCTTATTGAGTCAGATCCTACATCAGAAATGCAGACCATTTTCTCACTTTAACACTGATAATTTTTCCCCTCCCAATTTTTAAAAATAATTATTTTCATTTTATTGGGTTAAGCAGCACAATACTTATACTATTTGCATTGTTAAATTTTTTTATAAATTTATCTTTTCTAGTTAAATATTTTTATAATAATTATCATTTTAACTGTGAAGTTTGCTTTATATTTTAAATTGAGCTTTACAATTGATTAAATAGGGGAAACCACGACCTCTTTTATTTCTCTAAGAAACTTTCATCCTAACCAGGATCACGCAGTTGAATGTGTCTTCTCAACTTTGCTTTTTATATGATAAATGTAAAGAAATAAGTCTTCATAATACAGTGAGAAATCAAGAGCTGCAGAGTGAGACGATAGGAGGTTGAGCCCATGCTTTCCACACTGGCTGTGTGACATCAGACATGTCCTAACTTTTCCAAGTCTCAACAATGTCATCTCTGAAGTGGATTCTGAGGATCCATTACCAGGAAATCCTCCACTTGCCCAAGTCTAAGCAAACATCACCTCACCTGAGTGCTACACTTGCCTCCAACTAGTCTCTGGCCTCCAACTAGTTCATACTCTACATGGCTGCCAAAACGACCTTTAAAAATGCACATGTGTGTTTAGGATACAAAATAGAAATCTTTCTATTGGCCTACAAATATAAATACACATTAAATTTATAGGAAATATAAACATACATAAGTCTTAATGTAATGTCAATAGGTTCTGTGACTTTTAAGTGAAATAATGTATAACAAAACCAATTTTACCATAGTTTAATTGATATAAACATGAGTTAAGTTGCTATGGTATCTCATTAATGTTATAATGAGATGATGCTGAGCAAAATGTTATTCGAGGACCTGCTGTTTGTAAAATTTACATATTCATGAAATTTTTATCCACCTTATTGATTTGTAAACTTGAGTGTAGGGGTGCTGTTGGTATTGATCATTTTAATACCCAGTAACCAGCACAGTTAGTGATTTATAAAAGGTGCTTAAAAAAATATTTGCTTAATGAATGAATGGAAACACATGTTTCATATGGATTTGGTGACTATTATATGAGGTAATATATTGAAGGCCCTTTGTAAGTTCAAATGACTATGATTATTTATGATAAATAATAAATAGAGTAGAAAATTATTATTAGTTTTCACAGAAATATCTAGGTTTTATGTGATATAAAATTCTTTAATGTTTTCTTCAAATACCCTATCAGCAGTCATTAAAAACTTTTCCAGAGATGTACAATGATAAATTATATAGAATCAATAGAGCAAAATGGTAAAAGAATCCCAGAAATTTGCCTAAATACTAACTTGGCCTAAATCCTATGTATGTGAAATTTAATACATGAAAAATGGGGGTGGTTTTATTTCCTGAAGAAAAAAATATTTTAAATGGACCCATTCTGGAAAAAAATTCCCCAATCTTGTTTGAAAAAAATTT
>NW_005876933.1:0-9253 GCF_000147115.1 Myotis lucifugus | reverse complement strand
GGGGAAGAAATGCGTAGTCAACCCTTAGCGGACCAATTAACACCGGGTCATCGCTGAGTCTCAATTGACGGTCTAATTAAGCAGTGGGTTTGGGGGACACTTATTGGCCATATCTCGATGTAATGAATTAGTGACTAGGCGCCAGGTGGGCCCGTTCCGTCACGTCTCCGAGAATATCTTAAGAGGACCGACCCTAGCGGGGCCAGCACCACCTTCTGTGCCCGTCACGCCCGCCGCCTGCCCTGCAGGCTCCCACTCCCGACAGCGTCCCCGCGTTCAGGGCCTGGGTCTGCGCCTGTCCCCACCCCAAGCCACCTGCCGGGGCCTGACCCCGCTCCCTCCGCCGGGGTCGCCGGCTGCCGGCAAAGGGCAGTCGAGTGTGACATTCGCAGCCGTCGTGGGCCAGGCGGTCTCTGTCACAACCACGGAACACAACCCCTGGTGCACAGTGCACGGTGGACGCCGGCCGGGCGCCCAGACACCTCCCCTCCCGGCCCCTGCGATCTTCACGGGCCACCAGAGGGACCTTCTGTCTTTTCTTTCAACCTTTAAACATGTGCAAGCCGCCCGGCCGGCGGGGCTCAGGGGCTGAGCATCGACCTATGAGCCAGGAGGTCAGGGTTCGATTCCCGGTCGGGGCACAGGCCTGGGTTGCAGGCTCATCCCCAGTGGGGGGCGTGCAGGAGGCAGCCGGTCCATGATTCTCTCTCATCACTGATGTTTCTCTCCCTCCCCCCCTTCCTCTGAAATAATTAGAAATATATTAAATAAATGAAAGTGCTGACTCGCCCGTAAAGCTTTACAGGCGTCGCCTGGCAGTGTTTACAGGGCAAACTGTGTTTTAAAAAAGGGGACGTTACAGGCCGAAAGCTGTAAACGTAACTTTACGGTGGTTTTAAAACACTTTGAGCCTCGTTTTCACGGACTTAAGACATAGAAATGCCTTTGGGGGTGAGGTGGGGGCGGACGTGACCCCAGTGGGTCTCACGGGGTCTGGCCCCTCGCAGAGCGGAGGACGCTGACCTCTACTCCGGGTCCCCAGAGCCGCTGGGCTCCTGACCGGTCGACGCTGACTGTCCCGTGTCCGCTGTCCCCGGCAGCACCTGTGTGACCCCCCAGGACTGGGGGGCAACTTCAAGGACCCCCACTTCCCCCTCACCCCCCACCCCCGCAACCCCACGGAAACGAGGACACAGAGGGGCCCTTCCAGTGGCACTCGGGCCGGCAGCTCTGCCTCCCGCCAGCCCCGTCGCTTCCAGGCTTCCTGGGGACGAGACTCGAGAGAAGAGGAACGTGTTCAGCTCCGAAAACATCACAAGGCAAATACATCCCCACGCGGACGAGGAGGCTCCAAGTAGGAGCACAAGCAACGGCGTTCAGCCCTGCAGCCCGCTCACACTCACACACACAAGCACATGCACGCTCACGCTCACACTCACATTCACACACATGCTCACAGTCACGCACGCTCACACACACAAGCACACACACGCTCACATGCACGCTCACATTCACACTCACTCTCACACACAGGTCACACGCACGCTCACTCACACATGTGCACACACGCACCCTCACATGCACGCTCACACACGCTCACATGCATGCTCACACTCACACGCTCACAATCACATGCACGCTCACACTCACACACACTCACATGCTCACACTCACACACACTCACATGCACGCTCACACTCACACACACACTCACACGCACGCTCACACTCACGCTCCCCAGGCTTTCTCGGAAGGAAGCTGGGGTGTGGGGTCGGGTTGCGCTCACGCTGCCACCCAGGAATCGCTCGCCTTCGCGTGGCCGGGCCCCGCTCCCTTTTCTCAGTCACGAGGACTGAGACTCGGGACCGAGCCCCCCACACGTCGGCTCCACTGAGCCCCTGGGCTGGCGAGGCCACACGCTAAGAGCCAGCGCCAGGCCTATAACCGCGTGGAGTCTTGTTCCGGGAAACCCCAGTCGGTGGGAGGATCAGCTTTGATCCAGGATCCGAATGGCACCTCAGCTACCAGGTTCTTAGGCAGACGTTTCACCCCAGAGGACGAGGCTGCGATAAACGCGGACACACGGACACAGACGGGGACATCGGGACGCCTGCATCGCTGGTGCGTGTCAAGGGTGCAACCGCCGTGGAAAGCAGACCCTCACGAGGTGCAACAGGAACCCGCCGGCCCAGCAGGCCCGCTGGGCGGGGGACAGACCCCCGGGAGGAGGCAAGCTGTGTCCACACACAAACCTGTACCTGGCCCGGCCGCGTGGCTCCGTGGGTGAGCGTCGACCTATGAACCAGGAGGTCAGAGTTCAATTCCGTCAGGGCCCAGGCCCAGGTTGCAGGCTCCGTCCCCAGTGCGGGGCGTGCAGGAGGCAGCCGATCCATGATTCCCTCTCATCATTGATGTTTCTCTCTCTCTCTCTCCCTAAAATCAATTAAAATACATTTTTTTTAAAAACTTGTACACGAATGTTCACAGCAGCTCTATCCCTAATGGCCAAAAAGTGGACACAGCCCAGACGTCCATCAGCAACAAACGTACAATCCACACAGTGGAATCGGGAACAGGAGGAATGAGGTTCTGGGAGATGCGGCCACGAGGGTGGATCTCAAACACGAGGCCGAGTGACAGAAGCCAGACCCAACACCGCGCGCGTGACTCCGTCCACGTGAAACGGCAGCGCGGGCAGCGCCACAGGCCGGGCGGCTGGGTACAGGCCGGGCGGCTGGGTGGTGGCCAGGGCTGGGTGGTGGCCAGGGCTGGGTGGTGGCCAGGTTGGGGTGCTTGCTGACTGGTACAGGGCTCTTTTGGGGTGAAAGGCCCCGAGTCAGGTGGTGGGGATGGTTGCACAGCCTCGTGGATACACTGAGAACATCATCACAGACGCACATTCGTAAAAGGAAACAGAGAGAACGCCTGCGGCTGAGCCGCCCTGCGGGCCCCCGGTCCGCCCGAGCTGGTGGAACCGGTTCAGGGTCGAGATGAAGGTCCAGACAGATCCACGAGGGGCCACGTCACCAGCGCAAGAGGTCAACAGTCCGATTCGGCCGCCATCTCGATGGTCGTTTCTCCGGGCGCCGCGCACGGCCGCCGCCTGGTTGACTCGACCGTTTCCCAGGCAGGGGGCCTGGGAACCTCAAGCTCCCGCCTGTGAGAGCAGAGCCCTCGCACCCCCTGCCCGGGCCCCGCAGACGGAGCAGCAAGCGGACCGACCTCTCGTTCCCAGCACTGGTGGCCGGGCCCCGTGTAGCTGAGACCGGCTGCTGAGTGTCTCCCGGCACCCCCAGGCGTCCCCTTCCTGTGGGACCCGCTCCGTGCCCCCACTCCGCACCCCCCTGCACACACACCCCCGCCCCACCCCCTGCCGCCCCTGCAGCTTGGAAAAGCTCTGCCCCTCACCACCCCCACCGGGTCCTCGGGGAGCAGGGGAGCCCAGGAAGGAGATGGTGCCCTGCAGCCTGTGAGGAACCCACCTCCCTGGGGCCCCTGTGTCCTGGGCACCGGCCCCGGCCAGCCCCCCCCCCGCAGGTCCCTGTTTGTAACAAACCCGACCCCCACGCCGCCTCCTGCCCCGCGAACAGCACCGGCCACCCCTCCGAGCCCAGGAAACCACCGGGCGAGACACGAGTGTAAAAAAATAAGCTGCGTGACGTTTATTTTGTCTTGTTAACGTTAATATCTGCAGACATTTTATTGTCAGTATAAAAATTAACAGGTTTTATTAAATCACTTTCCCCAAGGCCCTGGCACGTACAGTCAGTGTATTCTGCATGTGTGGCGCACGGCGACCGCAGCGTGAGGGGCGTTTCGGAAGCAAAACAGTCCTCTCGCACGGGACCCTCGGCGGGAAATAGGCTTCCTCTGCCGCCAAACTGGCCGGACCCGCCGGCGAGGCCGCCGGGAGCCGTCAGGAGCCGCCGGGAGCCACCCCTTAACAAGATGGAATAAACCCCAAACGCTCAGCGGAAGAACCGGCGTCCCCGTTCCCCACGGTGAGTCATGGAGACCCTAAGAGCTGCTCTGCCGCCCACGAACCTGGGAGCCGCTACCCAATCCCCGATGAGAACACAGGCCCATCTGACGGCTGCGCCGCGGGCAGGGCCGCCGCGGGAGGCGAGGCCGGGCGAGGGCAGCTGTGTGAGGAGCTGGTCCCACCGGCCGGGCAGGAGCAGGGAGCGGCCACGGGCGCCCATGACCAAGCCGCCCACCAACACCCTCGCCCGAGCCCCGGCTCCTGCAGGCGGTCTGACGGCCCTGACAGCAGAGCTCGCACCCCGAACCTCGCCTCCCCCACCGGTCAGATCTGCCACCAGTTCTCTCATCAAGGGACCCGGCCACCAGCCACGTCGGAGCAGCCGGTCAACTCGCCCGCAGAGAAATGCCACTTAAATTAAAAACAAAAAACTATAAATGATTAATTGTTTTGTATATTACCAATCCATTAATAAATTAATGTTTTATACCATTTTCCCTGAAAGCAAAAGTACCTCCCACCGCTGCTCGGTGAGAATTAGGAAACTCCGGGTAAGAACAGCATTTAGCAAATAGCTATTTTTTTTTAAAAAAAAAGACCAATTTTCCAGGTGCACCGCGACATCCATTTAAAATCAATACAAAAAATAATTCCTTGTAAATATATAATATATATTTATACATAATTTGCGTCTATGTACATACACCCAGCACCTCTGTGCCCTCTGTGCCCTGTGCGTGCGCCGCCTCCCCTGCTCCCCTTCTTACAACATTCACAACGAGGCCAGACGCGAGTCTGTCTCCTGAGTCCGGCTGGCCCACAGCCGGCCCGGTGGGTGGCGGGCGACGGGCGTGCGGTCCCACGGCGGCCCTCCGTTGCCCCGGAAACGTCCCTCATCCCCTGGCGAAGACGACAGGTTTCCGATGGTGTCATCTTTACACGCCTGTCTCGGACCCTCCCAACGACGCGTCCTCCGGTCCATATGTACAGTCGGAGACACAGCTCCGAGGCAGGCCCTGCTCCGTGCGGCCAGGCTCCCGCGCCGCCCGCCCTGCTGGGAGGGGGCGGGACACACGCCCGCTCAGGTGTCCACGCTGCCGTTGACAGGCGGGTACTGCGGGAGGCAGGGCTCGTAGGGCATGGGGTCCGGGGAGAAGACGGAGTCGTCGCCCGACGAGCAGGAGCTCCTGGTGTCGGGGTAGCTGGGCGAGTACTGCTCGAGGGGCTGGCTGAGGTCCAGGTACTCCTGAGGGAAGGACAGAGCCTGTTATTTCTGTTGTTTTTAAAGGTATTTGTATTGATGTCAGAGAGGAAGGGAGAGGGGGAGGGAGAGAGAGAAACATCAATGATGAGAGGGAATCATGGATCGGCTGCCTCCTGCACACCCCACACTGGGGATCGAGCCCGCAACCCGGGCCTGTGCCCTGACCGGGAATCGAACCCGGGACCTTTCAGTCCGCAGGCGGGCGCTCTATCCACTGAACCACACCAGCCGGGACGAGAGAGACGTTTATCACCTCTCGGGTTGGGTAACCGGTGAGGACGCTGGAGGGGCTGCCCAGGCCCAGGTGCTCCTGAGAGAAGGGACGAGAGGCCTTTTATTCCAAACGCAGGCTCTCGAGAGGTTGTCCCGGGAGCTGGGACGGGACAGGGGACCTTGAAGGGTTGAGACCCAGCCGCCAGCCGCGCTCCCCCCCCCACCCCGGGCTGCACAGCGACCTCCTTGGCCGCAGCCCCATCCCCTCTAGGCGGCCGGCCCTCGGCTTTGTGTTAAAACCGTCACCGATGGACGCTGACCCGTGGGGAACGGTGAGCCCAGCTGGGCTGGAGGCGCTCGGCCCAAGGACTTGCTCACTCCTCTCTGTCCCCTCTCGGGCGCACGGGGCTCACATTCTAGCCCAGCCTGGCCGTGTGGCTCCGGGGCTGAGCGTCAACCTAGGAACCAGGAGGTCAGGGTTCGATTCCCGGTCAGGGCACAGGCCCGGGTTGTGGGCTGGATCCCCAGTGTGGGGCGTGCAGGAGGCAGCGGATCCATGATTCTCGCTCATCATTGATGTTTCTTTCTCTCTCTCTCTTTCTCTCTCTCTCTCTCTCTCTCTCTCTCTTCTCTGAAATAAAAATTCGAGCCCGGCACAATGACAGGGCATAGATGTGGGTCCAGGACATGCATGTTCACTTAACGAATTTCGTTTTACGCCTGTAGTTTCTAGGATAATGCAGGGGGAGCGTGTCTTCACTCGGGGGCGATCTCACAGACGTCACTCATGCGCTCAGACGCTCTCTGCCTTCGAAACGCACACAGGGTCCCCCAGACCTCGGACGGACGCGGCGATATTACATCCACAAGGGACCGTCAAGGACAGTTTAGGAAAACAGGCCCAGTGTCCGAGCTCTGAAGGTTTACAACTCACAAGGCTCTCCCGCCCTCGGAGCCCCGCTGGCCCAGGAGTCGCCCCTGCGGCCGAAGGCAGGCGGGACCCACCGCGGCCGCAATGGCCAGGGACCTGGGAGCGGTTTTACCATTTTTTAAATGGCTAGGGAAAAAGTAAAATCAACAAAAAGACGAAGAATAGCTCATGGCGTCCTGGCCCGTTTGGCTCAGTGGACAGAGCGTGAGCTGCGGGCTGAAGGGTCCCGGGTTCGATTCCGGTCAAGGGCACGCACCTTGGTTGCAGGCTCCTCCCCGGCCCGGGCCCTGGCGGGGTGTGTGCAGAAGGCAACCAATCGATGAGTCTCTCTCTCTCTAAAATAATCAATGGAAAAATATCCTCAGGTGAGGATTAACCAAAAAAATGTTTTTTAAAAATGTCTCACGGCTTTAAAATGACATAAAATGACATGTGAGGGTCCACCCAGCTTCCCCAGAACACGGACACGCGTGTTGGTTGACGCAGTGTCTGTGGCCGCTTCCTGGGTCCAGGCAGAGCAGAGCTGTGGCGACAGAGACCATGTGGCCCCACGTGGAATCCTTCCTGCCCCCTCCCCGCCCTGACACTACGGAGAGACCCCTGAACGGGAGCCCCCGGGCCCCACTGCCTCCTGGGGCAGCACATCGGGGTGTCGCTCCCACACCCGGAGCCAGGCCCCCCCCTCCCCCGTCCTATGCCGAGAGGCGGCGAGAAGTGCAGACACAGCACAAGCGGCCGGTCGGGTTGTCAGAAAGGAGCCCACAGAATGCTGGCGGCTGTGCATCGAAAAGAACCTCCCCCCCCCATCCACCGCCAGGGCTGGCGAGAGCGAGTCCCATCCGACGGGCTGTGGCCGCCCCCACGGCCTCCGCGGTAACCACCCGCCGGGAAGAAGCCACCACATCAAGCCCGCGCTTTGCTGACGACGATAAAAGTGAAACTTCGTCCTAAATGGAACCATTTTCCCGGAGCATCTGGCAGTGATTTTCAGACGGGAAGAGACTTGGGTTTTGTAGCCGCGGCTTCACCGGGCGCTGGTGTGGCCTCGGCCCGCACGGCCCACGGGAAATGTAAACATGACACGCAGCCCTGAGCCCGGCCGTCAGCTCGCCGAACTGGAGGCTCCGTGACGTCCCCGCCGTCCACGCTCGGCTCAGACGGGGAGCGGCACGTCCCGGACCCCACGCCCGGGGCTGAGGCACTGACACTGGGAACACCGCTGGGCGGGAGAAGAAGGCTGTTTCCCGGCGAGGCCGTCCCTCGGCCCCTGCAGGGCACCCGCGCTCCCTGAAGCGCAGCCTTTCCCCTCCCAGCCAGTCAGAGCCCCCGACAAGTTCTGGCTTATTTCTTAATCACTCTGAAGCCATAACGTGTATTATTCAAACATTTAAATCTATTATTTTCTTTCTCAACTCAGACAATGAGGGACCATGGGCACCGACTCTACATATTTTCTAGAAAATAAGTATTTTAGCAAAAGGTGCCAGTTTTCCCTTAAACATCCCAGTGGTTACTTGTTGTGACACCGTGTGGACATATATGTGCACACGGGTGAGGCCGCGAGCCACACGCCATGCCAGGCGGGGTCCGGGAGGGACTGACGGCTCCCGTGTTGTCTGGAAGCGGGAAGGGCGGGGCCTCCATGCATCACGCCCATCGGGACCTGAGCATCAGCAGCTCCCACCCCGGTTACCAGCATCCACATACGTGCATGCACATGCACACATACATACATACACGTGTGCACACACATGCATACATACACACGTGCACGCACACACACGCCCCGGGCCCAGCGCCGGAACGCCATGGTGAGGGACGGCTCGCGCAGGGCCCGCAGCTCTGGTTGTGTGAGTCAGACACTCACCATGCAGCTGAGGAAACCAGGACCTGGCAGAGCACAGGTTAACCTGCTGGCCCCTGCCTGACCCCTGCCTGACCCCTGCCTGACCCCTGCCTGACCCCTGGCCTGATGATGGACGGCACCCGGACTCGGACAGGGCAGGTGTGTTTACGGCGCGGAGCGCCGGGCCAGGAGCCGGGCACGAGGGCGCTTACCTCGTTGGTGGTGAGCGTGAGCACCCGGTCCAGGTCCTCCACCAGCTGCTTGAAGGTCGGCCGCTGCGAGGGCACCGCGTGCCAGCAGTCCCTCATCATCATGTACCTGCGGAGACGGAGCCGCCGAGTGAGCCCCCGAAACGACACCCCACAGCCCACAGGCTCCGGTGCACCCCGCTCTCAGCTAATCCCAGGGGAGGGCGGGCAAGACACGTCACAAACACCATCCTTCCCCCCGCCACGCGGGCAGGTCTCTCCTGGTTTTACAGTCACATCGAAACGCTAAGGAAGGCTCTGGCCAGCGTTCAATTCTCTGCACTCCAGTGCGGGTCGAGCCGCAGGCAACCGGACACGAACTAGGAAATGCGGTCGATGTCAAACTGCAGCAGCAGTTTGCATGGTCCCAGAGGGGCTGCAGAAGCATCGGCCTCCACGCGCTGGGCCGGGGCCTCCACACACTGCACATGGGCCTCCACGCGCTGGGCCGGGGCCGGGGACAAGCACTGAGGGGAGGCCGAGCTGGTCCTCGGACCCTGTGCTCAACCGGGCAGCTCCGTGGCTTTCTAGCTTGTGCGTGTGCGTGTGCGTGTGCGTGTGCGTGTGCGTGTGCGTGTGCATGTGCGTGAGGGGGCAGGTCTATCTTCCCGCCACTTTGAGGAGGGTCAACGGCAAAGCCCAGCACACGGCCCACGTCACTTGGGAAGCGGAGCCCTGGCCGGGCAGCCCGACGTCCCGATTGAAAGGTGGCTGCCTGCACCCCAGAACGCTGCTCTCTCCCAGAAAGGCCTGCGGGCGGGTGGAATCT
>NW_005876932.1:0-9253 GCF_000147115.1 Myotis lucifugus | reverse complement strand
ACATTTGGTACATATATTAGCATTTAGTAAATTGCAATTTGGGACGTTGCCGGTATCCCATGAAAAGAGATCAAAATAACCATTTGCGAGAATTATAATTTATAGTAATGCTACCTGCTAACAATCATTTCTGCTTGCTATTTTCAGAATTTAACTTTTTAATCATGGAAGCTTCATTACCATTAATACTTCTATTGTTTCTTGATTATTATAATAGAAAACTCAACCTTTCTCTAAATTTAGAAACCAATTTGGTATACCATGTTTACTGAAAACCAATCATCCAAGACAATCTCATTTTGCAAATTAGCCCATAAGAATAAATTAGAAATTAGAAATAGCATATCAGACATCAGAATATCTATTTTGGCTAGGGGGAAAATGTGGATGGCTGTTTAGAAGGAATATTTTAACATTGATAATATTTAGAATGCTATCAAAAGTTTCACACTACCTATTAAATATCTAGATGATTTTATAGAAAGGCAATGTTTCAAATAGAAGTCAAGCATAAGTGTTTTCTTTTTATTGTTTCTAAAGAACCACACAAACATGAGTAGCTGGTGATGCACAGCGAGAGGGGGTGCCACTATTTTGAGAACTACAGGGAGTTCATACTTGGGGTTATACGGAAGCAGTGTAGCTGTTGACTCAGAACTTATTAATTTTCTTTCTTTTTTAAAAACAGTATTTATAATAGTTACCATTTGTTGAATGCAAACTGTGTGCTCAGAGCCATGTATATACTTTACATATAAAGTCTTCTTTGACCATGATAACAACCTTATGAGCTTATTCCCATTTCTCCAGATAAGGAAACAGGTTCAGAAAGGTAGAATAACATGCCATAGATCACTTGTTTTACAACTCTGAGTCATTAAATCAATTTAGTGGGTCCTGACCAGCATTAAAAAAAGAGAAACAAAATAAAATAAATCCGAAATCCAAGTGGCTAATAAACATATGAAAAGATGGAAATACCAATTAAAAACCCAATGCAATACCAATCTGATTCCACCAGATTGGCAACAATACCAAGAAATCTAACAATATCAGTAATACCCTACAGAACAGCAGGAAGCACCCACTGGTGGTGAGAGTGTAAATTGGAAAAGTCCAGACTTACCTGGTAAAGTTGTCACTGTTTATACACTTGGATAGAACAATTCTATTCCTAAATATATGCCCTTGAGAAGCCCCTGCATATGTGTATAAGGACACATGGACTGGGATTCCTAAATGAAAACAAGCCAAATGTTCATCAATAGTAGAATGGATATAAAAATTGTGGTATAGTCATATATGGAATTGCGAATAGAGAAAAATGAAAAAAATTAACATGGGCATAATATTTAGTGAAAGGACTCAGATGCAAAAGTATACGTACTGTGTTGTATTTTATTTATCTAAAGTACAAAAACAGACCAAATAACCCATAGTGTTTAAGGATAGGTGATGAAACAATAGAGGGAAATAGGCCAATGATTAACACTAATATCAAGGTAATGATTATCTCTTGGGGAAAGGAAGGCTGACAGGGTGGGGGCTTCCAAGTTATGGGTAGTGATTTTATGATGTTTCCATCCCTTAAACTGTACATAAGTGTTTATATACTCTTAGGTCAATGCCATAAATTCATAATAAACTGAAGAAAAGAATATTAAGAAAGCAAGTTACTAAAAGTAAAATGTCTTACTGTATTAGTGCATCAGAAATAGCCTTTTTAGCCAGTTTCTGATTAAATATCTCTACTTTATAGGAATTTCTGTGATAGCAAGGATAGTCCTTGCCTGGGAGTCATATTTACCCTGATATCAGTTATTGTCTCTTTTAGTTTCCTCCCCCCAGTCCTTGTGCTCTGCTTCACTTAGACTTTTTTTTTAATATATTTTATTGATTTTTTTTACAGAGAGGAAGGGAGAGAGATAGAGAGTTAGAAACATCGATGAGAGAGAAACATCGATCAGCCGCCTCCTGCACATCTCCCACCGGGGATGTGCCAGCAACCCAGGTACATGCCCTTGACCAGAATCGAACCTGGGACCCTTCAGTCCGCAGGCCAACGCTCTATCCACTGAGCCAAACCGGTTTCAGCAACACTTAGACTTTTGTCCGTCTAGCTTTCCAGGTGGGCATAAAAGAGAAAACAATACATACTCAATAGGAATCAGCACTGTGCCATGAAATTTGATTTCACCTATTCATGTGTGTATATAGTAGATAAGAACAAAAATGTATTTATTAATGGCCCTAAAAAATTAGAAACCACTACCCTCAATCCCATAAAGATATAGCCTGTTCAACTCCACATCGTTGAGGATGATGGGTTTGTCTCAAACTGTGTGGAAAGACTGGAATCCTTCCTCTCTCTCTATCAAACACCAAAGTGTGTTTTGGGTTTCATCCCCTCTCGACTCCATGATAATTTCTCTTTTCTGTTATGCCCTTTCTCACCTATATCTTCAAGCTCATGTAGTTTTTTACCTTCATCCTGTTAATGTGGTGTATTACATAGACCTATTTTTATATGTTGAATCATCCTTGCATTCCAGGAATAAATCCCACTTGTTCGTTGTATTTTGTTGAGAATGACATCAACATTTTTGAAGAATATGATTTCTCTTTTTTTTTTTAAAATAGAAAATTGCCTGGCTGGCATGGCTCAGTGGTTGAGCATTGACCTATGAACCAGGAGGTCACGGTTCGATTCCCAGTCAGGGCACATGCCCAGGTTGTAGGCTCGAGCCCCTGTGTGGGGTGTGCCAGAGGTAGCCAATCAGTGATTCTCTCTCATCATTGATGTTTCTATCTCTCTCTCCTCCCTTCTTCTCTGCAATCAGTAAAATATATGTTTTTAAAAATAGAAAATTATTTTGGGTCTTTGTTGTTGTTGTTTTTTATTTTATTTCTTAGCTTTTATTTTCTTTAAGGCTTTATCTGTTATATCTTAAATTCATTTGGTTTTTTTTAGTTGTCTCATTTCTGAAATGTTTTTCTTTTATCTATAATTTTTTCCTGAGAATATATCACCTAACTTCTGAGTTTTCCTAATTCTGATTAGCATGCTCTCATATTTTATATCATTTTTTATGTATTTTAACTTTCAGCTTATAATGTTAACCTATATTGTGGTAATTTCTCTCTGGTGGTCATTCCTGATCTGTAGGGATGTTATGCTGCTTAATCTGTTTTTAATATCAACATTGAGATCTGATCCTTTGTTTTATTCATTTATACTTAAAATTAATTGCTTAACTTTCAGAATTATTTGTGGCTCAAAATAGTTCTTCCAGCTTTACAGCTCTGGAGTTCTCTGTTTAATTATATTTGTGTAGGGTTCAAAAAAGTTGGCGGCTTATTTTCTGGAGATATGTCCTTCTGTACCTGCTGTTTCCTTTGATTCTGCTGTTCTTGTGCTGCTCAATTGGATTCTCCTTGCAACAGTTTCTCGGCATTGTGGGCCTTTGTCCTCGAAGTGAGATTTGACTAGTCATTGTGGGAATTCATGGGGCCCAGATTTCTCTGGCCCTTCAGACTTGACTGCAAACTCTTTGTACTCATTCATTATTAGAAAAGTGTAAAACTCAGTTTCTGCTGAAACAGTTTCCTGTGGACACTTCCTGGCTCTGTTAGAGTTCTCAGGTCTCATGCCCTCTACAGACAATCTCTCCAGCTCTGTCATCTGCCCTCTCAGTTATCATTTCCCTCTTCAGAAAGAAGAAAGAAGAGAACATTTCCATTTTTTAAAACAGACTCTTAATTGCTAAATACTATTTTTAACATACTCTTAATGGGAGGAGGGCCAACTAAAAATTACTTTCTGCTCCAAGAGTTCGTCCCCCTTGTCCATATTCAAAGTCCTATATAATATTTTTTAAAATCATGAAAAGAGTAATAGAGCTTCCTTCTTCTGGCATATATTTAGTTTTTGTTTGTTTGTTTGTTTTACGGGACATCCATTTTCTTGGGTTTTATGTTGCCCTCATTAAAATAACTTCATTATCTATTTAGCTGAAGGTAACAAATCATTTTGAAGGAAACCTAGGGAAATTGAAGACTTTTTAAAATTAGAATGTTGCCTGGAAAACTCATGAGGAAAATCTAACATATAGACTTTTAAAATTTATTGATTGATTTTTAGAGAGAGAGGGAAAGGTGGGGGAGAGAAGAAACATCGACTTGTTGTTCCACTTATTTATGCATTCATTGGTTGCTTTTTGTATGTGCCCTGACTGGGGATCAAACCCACAACTGATACCTGGCCATGGCTCTAAGATACAGACTATTTAAGATCTCAGTCAAATCCCAGAAATGATGAAGTTTGACCTACGAAGAAAAAAAGGTCTGAGTATTCTACTGTTTCTGACATCTGATGGATGTGTTTTGGAAAAATAGTTGTATGCTTGCTGGTGCATTTGAGGATGAACACTTGATAGATGCTGCCAACTACCAGAGAGGTCCTGAGGGAGGAAATGTTCAGGAACTCACTCACTGAGATTTAGGAACAGTGAATATTTCACTCTGAGACTCAGTGGGGAACTGGATAATAATAATAGAATTCACCAGCTGCATGACCTCTCGTGGAATAGTCTCAATCCTTAGAGAGGAACGTGGCACCAGATCTGTCCTGTTCTTATCAAGTTTTTAAAATCTCTAGAAAGATGTTTTTCAGCCTGTATGAGAATTTCTCTTTTTACACTAAAAACTGCCTGTATTTCTTTCCTTTTCTACTTTCAATAGTATTTGAGCCTCATGTTTTTCACTGTTTAAACTGATTTAAGATTGTTTGTAAGTACATGCTTTTAATGTCATTGTAGGCCTTACCAATTTTACCAATTACCTTTTTTTTCTCTCAGAGAATTTATTATTTTATATGTGGAAATGTAAGTGTGGGAAAGAGTAGTGGTATTATTTTCCTTCTATTTTACACACTTCCCTAGACATGTCAATATTAGTTAGCACCACATATGCTTAAAACTCCTAATATTTATAAACAATTTCAAAAGCAATTTGCTTACATCTCCTTAGACATTTATAAATATTGTGTTAATTTCAAATGCTTACCTTCACAGTATATTTAAAACAAACCCTGCACAAGATGTCCCGTTACTATTACTATGAACTAACTTAGTTTGGGATGATTATTAAAAGTAATATTTATTTTTGAATCTACTAAAATGAAATAAAACTTTACTTGGGAGTGAAAATTCTTGACTTGCTAAAAGAAATGCAGCACAAGACACATGGACTTATGTCCACATGGGTTAGGACCATGCTATCTGGAGAGAAAAGATCCAGATAATGTGAAGGGAATATGTTCTCATCCATGTTGATATATCACCATAACACTATTGCTTAAAACTGTCACCAAAGTAGAAGCCTCAGGGATCCTCTATTTCAATGTCTCTAGACAATTTGCTTTTCTCCCTGCTTTCTCAGTCCAAATCTAGGGTTTAATTTGATTCAACAAATATTTACTGAATAAAGTCTCTGCAGCCATTAAAAAGAATGTGGTGATGGTTATACAACTTTCTAAAAACATTGAATTATATACTGTAAGTGGGTAAATTGTACAGTGTTTGAGAAGAAAATCAAGATACGTTGTATAGGTGAAGGTCAGGGAGTAGCGACAGATAAATACATATAGAATGACCCTCCCTATGTACAAAAAGAATGCAAATTTCTGGAAGGACATATAAGGAGCTGTTGGCAACTGTTACTTTTGGGTAATTGGAATGGGAAGTTTGGTGGAGTGGTGATTAGGGAAGTTTTACTTTTTCCTTTATACCCTTCTATACTGTTTTAATGTTTATCACAAGCCAGTATTACTTTTATAATAATGGTTTTTAAATCTGAATTTTTATAGGGTGCAATGTATCCAGACAGGGGGGATTTAAGCGTTCCAAACCTGCATCAACTGTCCTCTGTGATGGGCAACACCCAGCAGGGGTATGAGGCGGATTGGGGTCAGTTGATAAAGGTTTTCTGACTCGATGAATGGATGGGTGATCAGTATGAATTTTGCCTTTGCCTATGGCCAACAATTATCTATAGCTGCTCTGAGTAAAAAGAAATAGACAAGGTAGAAATAGACATAGTTTAAAATAAATTCTTTCTCTTCCTAAAGCATGCTCAGAATTTGGCTGAGGAGATAAAACGTCTCACACATTTAAGAAAAAAAATACAAGAAAAAGGCAGTAGCTATGAGAGAAGTACAGAGCAGACGCCTCTTGTCCTACTTGCTTCCCTGACGGGTTGTGATCCAACCCCTCATCAGCTGGCATCTTCATGCCTTCCCTCCTGTCTCTTTCCACCGAAAAGAGAAGGAACCAGGAAGTGAAGGGAACAGAGTGGGTCTGAATGGACCCAAAGGTTTGTAGAGTAGGGGGAGTTTTATAGGAGACTTCTAGTGTGGTGTATGAGCCTGAAGTTAAAACCTGAAATCCACGCATTGCAGAAGACTTCTGTGGTTGAGCATGACCACGATTATCCTCAGAAAACATCTCTATGGAGAAATGGAAAATCTCCTAGTCCTCTACACAGGTTTAGAGAAAGGAAATTAATAACTTGTGGGCAGGCACAGAAATAAAAAAGGTGGTAGAATATTATGCAGCAAGGATGGTGGGACCCAGAACTCAAACCTTAGGCATGGATGCTGGTTCTAAGTGGCGTGGCTGGTTGAGAGGTCTTACAAGGTAGCAGAAGGTGTTTTTTTCTGGGGGATAATGGGGCCCTTCCAGGGGGGAAGATAAATTTCCGGGAGCCCTTTTGTTCCGACCTGGTGCTGCTGACCAACCACTGTCACCTCCTTGGTCTGTGCCATGAGGAAGGAAAATAATACCACTACTCTTTCTTTGGTGTTGTTTGTACCCTTTCAGGCTTATTAAAGCTAGAGAGCAGTACCTATTGGTATCTGTGAGTTTCACTTCCATCATCCTCTAACCTAGCCCCCTCCTTCTCAGATGCCAGCCTATGGACCCTCGAATAACAGCCTACGTTGTTTGAACTTTATCGTGTCGACATTACAAAATAGTGAAAGCTTTGTTGGGCATAGGAGCAAAGTGCTCTGGAAGGCTAATATGAGAACAGGGTACAAGTTGGGTGGTATCCGGGGAAAGGGGGTTTGGGGAAGCCATTTATGGTTATTTAGAATAAATCAGGTGTGAGGTGAAGTGAAAGTGGGTATCAGTGGAGTCTCTGATCCTTGTCACTTAAGGAGGAAAACTGAACTCTGGACTCATTTATTCCTTTCCCTCTTGCAAAGTTCCCCTAGACCAGCGGTTCTCAACCTGTGGGTCGCGACCCCTTTGGCGGCCAAACGACCCTTTCACAGGGGTCGCCTAAGACCATCCTGCATATCAGATATTTACATTACGATTCATAACAGTAGCAACATTACAGTTATGAAGTAGCAACGAAAATAATTTTATGGTTGGGTCACAACATGAGGAACTGTATTTAAAGGGCCAGAAGGTTGAGAACCACTGCCCTAGAGGTTTGGGGGAGCAGGTCCACCTACAAAGGAAGCCCTGGGCAAGGGACATAGAGATGAAAATAAGCATAACTCCTGAGCATGAAGGTGTGATGACTGGCCTGCCTCTAGCTTCTCCTTTCCTCTTGTCCAAGTGAAGTGCTTCTGAATCCCAAACAGGACACTTAGGGCTCTGCCAGAATCTGTGATCAACCTGGATCCCCAACGGGTGAGAAGGATGCTCCCCTCGCTCCGCGTTGAGGCCCTGAGTGCTACTCCTCTTGTCAGCCCATCACCCTGTGCCCAGGGCCTGGTCTGCTGCCCAGGTCCTGTCTGTGGTGCTTCTCTGCTTCCTTGGTGATGGTTTTGCTCCTGTGGTCTTCCAGGACACGGAAGTTGGTGTTCTGTCACCAAAACCTCCAGCTCCTGTGATGCCTACCTTCACTCACCTGCCACCAATCACCTGCATGGAGTTCTGCCAACAGTCTACCCTGTTCTCCCTGGCCTAGCTCTCTATGCCAGGGCTTTGTGTCTGTCCACTTCAGTCACTGGCACTCCCACCTTATCCATCCTTCATTTGGAAAGAAACACATTCTCCACACTCATCTCTATACGTCCACTTTGGTAGCTGTCACCAAAGACAACCTTGAGGAACCATGCCGCCCAGCAAGCAAGCCCCTCTGTTGTCCCCCCTCCCCCCATTGAATCTGGGTGGTCTTTGACTTCTTTAACCAATAGAATGGGCAGAAGTGATGCTGTGCCAGTTCTGGGCCCAAGCGTTAGCAAAGGCCTTGCGGTTTCTGCTTGTGTGCCCTCAGAAGCCAGTTGCCGTGTGAGAAGTCCGACTACCCGGCTGGAGGAGAGGCCACATAGGGAGCCCTGAAAAATGAGGGGCTCTGTGGGAGGAGACCATGGGGCGGGACATAAAGCACCAGCCACAGGGGGAAGACGTCATCTGGGATAAGCCAGAACAGGCCCCCAAATGACTCCTGCCCCAGCTGCCATATGGCCACTTAGACCACAATCACCAGAGCCCCGGTGAGAGCCCCAGGATAACCACCCATCTGAGCCCAGCCAACCCCTGGAGTTAGGAGAAATCGTAAAAACAACAACAGTCTTTTAAGGTGGTTTGTTGTGTAAAAGCAAATACGTAAATCAATACTCAACAAATCCTTGGCCATTCTAGTCCTTTGCCTGACCTTCCAATAGGAACAGCCAACATTTATTGAGCGCTAACTGCATACCAGGCACTGTTGTTGCTTTGAATGTACCAAGTAATTTGCTATGCACAACAACCTATGAGACATGTACTATTGTTGGCCTCATTGTATAGTGAGGGAAACTAAGGCACAACAAGGTGACTTACCTTGCCTAATGTTACACAGCTTATAGAGCCTAGTTTTAAAGCCATAGAAACTGGCTTCTAAACCTTGAACTCTACTGCCTGCTACTCTCAGGCTTTGCCAGTCTGACTATCCTTCTCTTGTCATAAATATCTATGACATCTACAGAAAATGATGGGACATAACCACAAGTCAGCGATATCTCTTCTTTGGGTTTTTACCTGCATATGGACTTAAATGGATTATAATGATGTGATTTAAGAAATGCCCAGAAAGTCCCCTAGCAAGCCCCCTACGTGTTACAGGATGTGTCCTGCTTGAAGCGTGGCATCTTAGAGCCTGTGGCTCCCCCCAGCCCCACTGCCCCGCAGGTCATTTTTTTGCCATCTCATATTTCCAACTCTTTCACTGGCACCATTGTGGTTATTTTACAACTTTG
>NW_005876931.1:0-9254 GCF_000147115.1 Myotis lucifugus | reverse complement strand
GAAACTGAGTTCTGGGAACTTCAGGAAGAGAACAAGTTCTGGGAAATGGATGGCTGCAGGGTGGAACATGCACATTGTCATAAAGAATAGCATCAAAGGGAGTGGGGTGAACGCCTGCCTCTAAGACCCTGTGACCTGCCTCCAGCTCTCAGGAGGAGGTCAAACTCCTTGCCGTGAATGAGCTCCTTGGCTGATCAAGCAATAGGGCACAGAGGGAGCACACATTTTTATAGCAGTGGTCCAGAAGGTCAAGCACATATAAGAATAAGGTCAAGCCCTAACCGGTTTGGCTCAGTGGATAGAGCGTCGGCCTGCAGCCTGAAGGGTCCCGGGTTCGATTCTGGTCAAGGGCACGTACCTTGGTTGCGGGCACATCCCCAGTGGGGGGTGTGCAGGAGGCAGCTGATTGATGTTTCTCTCTCATCGATGTTTCTAACTCTCTGTCCCTCTCCCTTCCTCTCTGTAAAAAATCAATAAAATATATTTAAAAAAGAAAAAGAATAAGGCCAAGCATCTGTCTTCAGTCCTAGCTGGTTTGGCTCAGGGGATGGAGCGTTGGCTTGTGGACTGAGGGTCCTGGGTTCGATTCTAGTCAGGGGCACATGCCTGGGTTGCAGGCTCAATCCCCAGTAAGAAATGTGCAGGAGGCAGCCGATCAATGATTCTCTCTCATCATTAATGTCTCTCTCTCTCTCTCTCTCTCTCTCTCTCCCTTCTTCTCTAAAAATCAATAAAAAAAAAAAAAAAAAAAGAAGGCCAGGCGTCTGTCTTCAGGAGAGAGGGAGAGAGAGAGTCAATGGCAGAGGTCTTGGTGATGACGGCTCTGACTCTGTCTGCCCTGACCCACCCTGCTCCAATATAGACCAGTTTCCTCTGTAGCTGGGGCACAGCTGTCGTCCTGGTACCTCCTCTCGCATCCCCTGGAGACTCCCTTTGCCTCTCTCACGAGGGACCATGTCGGTAGTCACTCAGATTCATGTTTATTTTCTGGTGTGACTCTAGCTGCCAAGTTCTGGGAACCAAGTAGCAGGAAGAAGGCTGGGTAGTCACAGCACCTTGTGTGCACACACTCACCGACTGTTTACACTTACTGTATGTGTACCCTCAGCTCTGTGCTGCACCCTCTGCAGAGAGGAACACTTCAGCTTAGGGGAGGTTATCTACGGACGTAAACGGGGGCTAGAGCGGGACACTGAACACCTCCTCCTCCTCCTCTTTCTACTCTTCCTTTTCTTCTTTGAAAAATAAAAAAAAATTTAAATATTTTTTAATTGATTTCAGAGGGAGAGAGAGAGAGAGAGAGAGAGAGAGAGAGAGAGAGAGAGAGAAACATCAATGATGAAAGAGAATCATTGATCGGCTGCCTCCTGCACACTCCCCATTGGGGGTGGAGCCTGCAACCTGGGCGTGTGCCCCGACCAGGAATCGAACCGTGACCTCTGCACAGATCTTCAGGATGGCCCTAACTTGACTGCTTCTTAAAACTGTTTTACTTTTAGCCCATTGTTCACGCCATCTTCCTGAGATTATGGTGCTACCCATCCGTGAGCCTCAGGGGACTCTGTGGTGTAAATGGAGGCAGTAGTGTAATCAAAGCCCAATGTGGGTGAGAGAAGGGCTTGCTCTTATAACTAATTCTCTCAGGAAACATCTTTCCTTTTTATTATTTTTTTAAACTTTTTTTACCTTTTCAACACCTAGGCTGAGATGAACAAGTTACATCTTTCCGTGCTTTGCCTTTGCTGAGGGACAAAGAGTTTTCTCTCCTACCTTTAAAAAAAATTTATTGAATTTATTAGGGTGACATCGGTTTCAGGTGTACGATTCTATAATACACCATCTGTATTTTGTATTGTGTGTTCATTACCCCAAGTCTCCTTCCTTTTGCCTCTTCTACCTCCTACCACCCCCTTTCCCTCTGGCAATCACCATACTGTTGTCTATGTCTATGAATTTCAGGGGGCGGGTGTGTGTGTGTGTTTGTTTTGTTTAATCCCTTCACCTTTTTCACCCAGGCCCCCAACCCCCATCAGTCTATTCTCTGTATCTTTTGCTTGTTTATTCATTAGATTCCAAATCTAAGTGAAATCACATGGTTTTTGTGTCTCTCTCTCTCTCTCTCTCTCTCTCTCTCTCTCTCTCTCTCACTGGCTTTTTTGCTTCGCATAATACTCTCCAGGTCTATCCATGCTGTCACAAAGGGTAAGATTTCCTTCTTTCTTATGGCTGATTAGTATTCCATTGTGTAAACGTACTTCTGCTTTTTTATCCACTCATCTGCTAGGCACATGGGCTGCTTCCAAATCTTGGCTATTTAAATAATGCTGCAGTGAACATAGGGGTGCATATATTCTTTCAAATTAGTGTTTCTCGTTTCTTCGGATATATTCCCAGAAGTGGCATCACTGGGTCTTAAGGCAGTTCCATTTTTAATTTTTTGAGGAAATCCCATACTGCTTCCCACAGTGGCCGCACCAGTCTGCATTCCCACCAGCAGTGCACGAGGGCTCCCTTTTCTCCACATCCTCGCCAGCACTTGTTGTTTGTTATTTATTGATGGTAACCATTCTGACAGGTGTGAGGTGATATCTCATTGTGGTCACTAATCTGATGATTAGTGACCTTGAGCATCTTTTCAGATGTCTATTGGCCATTTGTATGTCCTCTTTGGGGAAGGGTCTATTCAGATCCTTTGTTTTTTTTTTTCAATTGGATTGTTTGCTTTTTTGGTGTTAAAGTGTATAAGTTCTTTATAAATTTTAGATTGTAACCCCTTATGAGATGTATCATTGGCAAATTTCTCCCATTCAGTGGTTTGTCTTTTCATTTTGTTGATGGTTTCCTTTGCTGTGCAAAAACTCTTCAGTTTGATGTAGTCCCATTAGCTTATTTTTTCTTTTGTTTCCCTTGCCCAAGGAGACATATCAGAAAAATATTACTTTAAGAATTATCTGAGATTTTACTGCCCATGTTTTCTTCTAGGATTTTTATGGCTCTGTGACTTACATTTAAGTCTTTAATCCATTTTGAGTTTATTCTTGTGTATGGTGTAAGGAGGTGGTCTAGTTTCATTTTTTGCATTTACCTGTCCAATTTTCCCAGCACCATTTATTGAATAGACTGTCTTTACCCCATTTTATGTTCTTGCTTCTTTTGTCAAAAATTAATTGACCATAAAAGTATGGTTTATTTCTGGGCTTTCTATTCTGTTTCATTGATCTATATGTCTATTTTTATGCCAGTACCATACTGTTTTGATTACTGTGGCCTTGTAGTATAGTTTAATATCAGGTAGAGTGATTCCTCCAACTTTGCTTTTTTTCAAAATTGCTGTGGCTATTTGAGGTCTTTTGTGGTTCCATATACATTTTTGGAATATTTATTCTAGTTCTGTGAAATACACCATTGGTATCTTGATAGGAATTGAGTTGAATCTATAGATTGCTTTGGGTAGTATGGACATTTTAATGATGTTAAGTTTTCCTACCCGTGAACAGCATATGCTTTCACTTATTTGTATCTTCCTCAATTTCTTTCTTCTGTGTTTTATAATTTCCCGAGTAAAAGTCTTTTACATCCTTGGTTAAATTTATTCCTAGGTATTTTTTTATGCAATTGTAAATAGAATTATTTTCTTAGTTTTCCTTTCTGATAATTCATTGTTGGTGTATAAAAATGCAGCTAATTTCTGGATATTTATTTTGTATCCTGCTACTTTATGGAATTAATTTATCAGTTCTAGTAGTTTTTTTAGTGTTTTTTAAAAATATATTTTTATTGATTTCAGAGAGAAAGGGAGAGGGAGAGAGAGATAGAAACATCAATGATGAGAGAGAACCATTGATTGGCTACTTCCTGCACACCCCACACTCGAGCATGCAACCCGGGCTTGTGCCCTGACCAGGAGTTGAACCGTGACCTCCTGGTTCATAGGTTGATGCTCAACCACTGAACCATGCCAGCCAGGTTCAATGTGCTTTCTTGAGGATGGAAGTCCCCATATCAGTTACACATGGAAAATGGGAAGAAGTCACAGTGGGAAAAGGTTGAGAGTCATGGATTTGGGCTGGCCTCCCCGTTGCTTCCAGAGAGAATTTTCTGAAAAATATCCCCCTCTTTGCTTATAAACTCAGCGCTTCACAGCCTACAGAGTTAAGACCTATCTGCTTGCTTCTGTTTATCTCTCTCACCTCTTATCATTACTCCCTGACCCCTCCAGGACTCCAGTCCGCTTGTGCTTGAACACAGCAGACAGCCCGTGACTCTGTCTGCCCAGGTGGGTTCCTCTGCCTGCAAGTAGGAAAAGGAACAGAAAAGTGGGTTCTTGACCCTCAGTGCCCTCCTCTGATCCTGCTGGGGGCCAGCTGTCCTCCTGCCTTTGGGCTCCTTGATACTCTCTGAAACCCTCACGGTTTGCTCCAGCTCATCCTTCTACATTTGTGGGTGAGTTTCAGAAACCTCATCTTACCCTTGGGCCCTGAGGGCCTGGAAAGCAGTAGGACAACAAGTGATTTCTTTCTTCCTTAATGGAGCAAACCAAAGAACCTTCGACTTTGGGGTTTTTAGCTCCCTTTTTCTCTCTTTGCTTAGGGTGACACTGGAAACACGCCTTTGGGTAAAAGTAAAATACAGTGTGCTCCTCAGGACTCTAACTTACATAAAGGTTTTCAAGTTCTAGCTTTTCTATAGAATAAGAATTATTCATAGTGATTCCTTAAAGAGGCAGCAGTACTTTGTCATGCAATCATTTTCCATTTGCATGAGATACACATCAGATATTTCCTTCTTCGCGCCAAATGCAGCAGCGCACAGAGCCAGGCTGTTTAAAAGTAATCCATTCGTTTGGAAATAGGAAGTGACAAGAGGGAATTGATCTATTTCAATTTGCTCTCACCAGAGATAGCTTTTATTTCTTTGCCCCATGGCCCCTTTCAATTTAGTGGATGTATTTTCCAGAAAAAATCCTTATCTTTCCCCCCCCCCAACTCAATGGGGAGCAAATTTTAGACTATTTTAAATCCCAAATGTAGACCTCTCCATCTTCGTCCCTACTTTCCTATTATAATTAAATATAGAAATTAGGCAACACCAGTGTCTCTCTCACACTGCTCTCATCTCAGCATTATGCCCAACCTTCTTTATTCTCTGCTTTCCCCTCCCCCACAGAGATTTTAATTTTGTTAAAATGTTTTTACTGCGGCTGTGACTCAAGAGGCTCAGCTAGCTGCAGAAGCACAATGTCATTTAATATTCCGCCCCGGAGCCCAGACAGTCTCACATCAGGTCATTTGGAGCAGAGCTGTTGAGACTGCTTTATGACAATGATTGGCAACAACACTCTGCTGCTGAAAAACAGACAGTGTAAAAAAAAACCACCAAAAAACCGCTAGTGTGCTGTGGGCAATAATAACACTTTCAATACCAGAATACAGATGGGAGCCAGTTTAACAGAAGTGAATGTGGTCACCAGATGATGATATAACACTAAAGCCACACTCTTGATTCCCTCTGTGTTGGTTGGGTAAGACACATCCATTCATTGATCCATCAGACCACTCATTCAACTGTATTCAATGTGGACCTATTTCAAGATGGGAACCATGCAAAGGCAATGCTTAGGACACAAAACAGCATTAGCAGAACTCTTGTTAGCCACCTGCCTGTGGTTCGTGGAGAAGGCAGACTTCAAAACAATATTTATAGGTATGGCTGAGAACCATAATGGAAACCAAAGAAGACAGTACGAACTCTAACAGGGAAACCAGAGGGAGCTATAGGGGCTTTCAGAGGAAGTGAGATTTGAAGTAAAAATTGAAGGGATGAATTGGATATTTCCAGATGAAGGAAAGGGGTGGCTGTATTTCCGACCAAAGGAACACATATATGTAAAGTAAGAGACTGATGATAGCAGTGCCGTTAACTAAGGCAAAGAAGAGGAGACACCGGTTTGCAACTGAGAGAATGAATTCTGCTTTATGTCATATTTGTAGTATCTGCAGTAGATTTGGGTCTCAGATTTTGGGCTAGAAATAGAGGTTTGGGAGTCAGTGTCTACAGGTCATAGCTAAAGGCAGGTGAGTTAATGAAATCACCTAAGAATGTACTGAGTGACCATGTCCAACTGGGTAGGCAGTTAGTTAGAGCATTGTCCGGATACACCAAGGTTTCAACCAATGAATGCATAAATAACCGAAACAATGAAGCAATCTCTCTCTCCCTCCCTCCCTCTCTCTAAAATCAATAAATGTTAAAATAATTTTTAAAATAACACTTCCTAAATTCAAAAATGTTAATAATGCTTTTTCTACTTTGTATGGAGTGATGGACATTTTTTATTTAAAAAGAATCCAAAACAATTAGTGGAATCTATTTTAATAAAACTTTTTTTTTCCATCTCACTTTGGCTATTTTATTGTGTTGTCTGGTTACTTAACACAAGGTAATTTTTCAGTTGGAAGCCATGAAAAATATCACTGAAGATTTTTTTCACGTTTAGATCAAATAAATTCTTGGTTTAATATCCTGCTAGAGCTTTGTGGACATTGTTTTTTCCTTTTCAGTTTATCAGATGACAAATGCCTCCGGATACCAGCCTTTATAGGCCTCACAAAGATCCCTATGTGAAGTCCCCAGGAAAACCGTCCATGCATCAAAAACACGTTGACATATTAGAAATTCAAGGAAGCCACAGACTTCTCAGGTTAGTTGGCAGCGACTGGAAAATTTAAAAATAGTCAAAAACAAGGATGGACCTGTTTAAAAGCAGTTTAGCAGAGAGCCTGGCCGGTGTGGCTCAGGGTTTGAGCATCCACCTATGAACCAGGAGGTCCCGGTTCTGGTCCCGGTTCTATTCCCAGTCAGGGCCCGGGTTGCCACTCAATCCCTAGTAGGGGGCATGCAGGAGGCAGCTGATCAATAATTCTCTCTCATCATTGATGTTTCTATCTCTCTCCCCTCTCCCTTCCTCTCTGAAATCGATAAAAATGTTTTAAAAAACACTGCTTGATTTAAAAAAAAAGATTAGCAGAGAAAAGATAAAACAATCTTTCCATGTAAAGCACATACTTATTGCTAGATTGTTGTGGGGCTACGGGCTCCTCTGGTTCAGGGTTTTGAAGTAACAGGAAAAGGAGGACGTGGATTCAATCAAATTTCAACTGATGCCTTCTGGTAGGGACGAGGCCCAGCTGAGTGACTGATTCCAGAGCAGCTGAGCTGGTCTGTTTCCAAAGATGACTGAGTATGAGAGCTGACGTGGTATCAGCCAGCAGGAGTGGCAGGACACAGGAATCACAGCCTCAAAGAATAACAGCAGAAGGTTTGGAAGGTAACAGCTACACACCAACCTTGAGATCCCAAGATCATTTCTGCCCGGGGAACTGGATTAGTTTTAGGCACTACAGTGGGGCCTTGACTTACGAGTTTAATTCGTTCCGTGATGGATCTCATAACTCAAATTACTCGTATGTCAAATCATAAAGTGAACAAGTGAGACACGTGATGCTGGGCTGATGTTGTGGCATTCACTGTGACGTTTGCTGCGCCAACTAGCGGTGGGGTATCTGAAGCTGGCTCGTAACCCGAATTTTAGCTCGCAACTCAAAGCTCGAAAAACTCGTTAGTCAGGACACTCGTAAGTCAAGGCCCCATTGTACCAGTAAAACGATAGGCTTTGACTCCCAATCATTGCTCGTAAAATCACTGATTAATGAATTCTCAATTTTCCCCACTTGTTGAAAAGAGTCTTTATTACTCGGGGACTCCTTTAGTGGCAACTTAAACCAGCCTGGTTAAAAGGGAAGGGGTGTTAGCTCACATAGCCAGGAAGGTGAGGAGTGTTTGCGGGGGAAGACCCAGCAGGACTTGGTGTGCCTGCGTTTTCTCTCACCTCTCACCTGCTTTTGTGAGGATTTTACTTTTGGCTTTATTCTCCCAGGTTGGGTGATTGCATAAAATGGAACCATAGTTAGTATCAGTTTCTGGGGTCTCATAATACACACACACACACACACACACACACACACACACACACACACACGGGAGGGCCCTAATCGGCCTGGGTTGGATGGCTTTCTCCTCTGATCAGTTACTGAGTTGAGAATGTTGGTTCTTAGAGTCACATCATGGGCACAGTTTAACTTTCATAAGTTCAACTATGAGCGTTAAATAAGAGAAAGGCGAGAAGTAGACAGTGGATATGGGCGATGCCAGCCGTTGGCTACACCCTGCGTGCAACGTGAGCCCAGAGGTGTGATGGCCGTTCCCGAGGCCCATCTCAGCTCCCAGAGCTTGTCATGGCCCGAGAACCTGCAGCAAAGGTCCAGGCAGTCATTTCAGAGAACACGGCCCCTACATGCAGCTGGCCCTTCATCTGGCACTCGGCTGAAGAAGAGCCTGCCATCTGCCTCTGTATGGGGGGAAACGAGACCATGTCATCATGGCCTTCATGAAAAAAGATAATTATACTTTGGCGGGTGCTTAAAGGATGTTCTAGGATAGTTTTACCTGTATGTGAATTTCTCCTCACAAGCGGACATTAACACCTGCCGCCTGCCTCGCATGACTTGGAATTCTATGGAGATGGGTCTGGGGGCCATCCCTCCATCAGTCACTGACAACTCAGAAGCAGGGCCCTTTAGGTGGGGAGTGGCGTCCATTTGGAGGAAGTCAATTGAGACCCACCACCCTGGAGTGGCTGCAGGGACCTGAGGTGTTTCACGTGAGGCTGGAGTGTTTACCAACGTCCTCCTCCACTGGGACCCCTGGGCGTCCACCCCCTCCTGAGGTCCTCCCTGTGGCTGGCTTCCTGGCTTCCTAGAGCCGGGGCCACCCTGCTAGTGTCCGGTTTACACCCTGCATTCCCAAGCGACGGCTGCCGTGGTGTTTGTGCAGATCAGCATCTTCCTTCAACTCACAGGAAACTGATTCAGCCATCAACCCACTTGGAACCTTGGCTGTCCTCTGCACCTGGAACCAGGCCAAGTTCCTCAGGGGACGGGCGGGCTTCCCAGCGTCCTCTTCACCGGTCCTGGTCCCGGGACACATCCCAGCAAGCTGTGAGCTCCTCTCTCCCAGCTGGGAACCCCCTGCCGTTTACGGTGTGTTTCCCAACTTCGGGGAGATCTTAGTCCTGGAGGCCACTGCTCATCGTCTTTCTCCGGGTAAGGTTGCCAGGTGAAATATTTGGGACATTTATCTACTAAAAACCTTATTTACTGTTGATCTGAAATTCAAATTTAGTGTTTTTTAAAAAT
>NW_005876930.1:0-9255 GCF_000147115.1 Myotis lucifugus | reverse complement strand
CCGTACCCTTTTATGTAATGATGTTTACTTTGAATTTATATTAGTTCACACAAACACTCCATCCATGCTTTTGTTCCGGCCCTCCGTCCAGTTTAAGAACCCATTGTGGCCTTCGAGTCAAAAAGTTTGCCCACCCCTGGTTTAACCAATAATCATTTATCAGCTCAGGATTCTTTGGTTTGGGAATTTGGTCTCAGCTTAGCTGCATTATGCCTCTTCTGGGCTTGCCTAGCTTACTCATTCAGATGTGGTGAGCTGTTGGGTAAGCTAGGGGTTTGTTAGTCCAGGGTGACACTCATGTGCCTTATGATTTCTTTAAATTACTTCATATGGTGATTGCATTTCAGAGAAGTTTCTCTTTGTGTTATATTTTATATGCCCGCTTGACCAAAGCAAGTCACATAGCCAATGAGAGTCTGGGAGGAAAAACCCAAGGACATAGATACAAGAAGGGGAATTATGATGGCCATCTGGCAAACATTTCGTGTCATTTAACTCGCTAGCTGAACTAATTTATACTCTTTAACATGGAAGATATACTTGCCCACCTTCTACAGTTGAGTCTCATGATTTCAAAATTTAAATCAAGTCCAAACGCAGAAGAGATTTCTTGGATGAGGCTTCTCAGTGAACTTTTATGGTGGGTCTGCACTTCACCTGGTGGCCAGATTCAAGCAACTTTAAGACATGGCAAGTTCCAATGTATAAGAACTCTTAAGTTTCTACTTATGTTAAGTTTGCTAAAGTTCCATTGCCCAAAGCAATCACAAGACCAAATCCAGAATTAGTGTTGAGGATGACTGTCCAAAAATGAGGATGAGGGTGACTATTTTACAAACAATTTGCCGTAGTGAAGGGAGAGAAACTTGGAAAAATCAATTGAGTAAAACCATGATTTGGGGAGGTTATATTGTAAAGATCTTATATGTATTATCATTTTGATGCATTTAAGGTATTTTTGTACATTTTTTGATTTATATAATTAGCCTTAAAAATGAAAGAACTAAAATTTTTGTTTGGTAAGAGAAATTTGTAGATGGGGGAAAAGATCCATTTGTGGTATTATGTGATAAGAGAGATTTACCTTCTTGGAATATTCTTTCTTCTCTTGGTGGCTGACTTCTTGAATCTTTGCATAGCATCACTGATACTGTGTATTCCACATTTCACACACATGAAAATTTTCCCAAATAGCTATATCTGGAGTGCCTATCTGGTTATAGCTCCAACACACACCTTGTGTTTTATACTCACATTCTAGCGAGAAAACACAATCATTGCAGCATTTGCTCAAGTAAAATGAAAAGACAACCTATGAAATGGGAGAAAATGTTTTCAAATCATATATTAGATAAGGGGTTAATATCCCCCAAACATAAGGAACTCTTACAACTCAATGGCAAAATAAATAAATAAAATTATCCAATTAAAAAATGGGCAGAGGAACTGAATAGACATTTTTCAAAAGAAGACATCCAAATGGACAACAGGCACATGAATTATCATAGACCTGCAACCAAAACCACAGTGACATATCAGTCCATACCTGACAGTGTGAGTGGTCTTTGGGTTGACTTCTGACCAAAGACTCTGGACAGAGACAATACTCTGGGCCCCCGTTCTTGTCTTGCTTATAGGAATGAACTCAAATAAGATACAAAAACTAGCAGCAAAAATAGGCAAGGATTTATTTTTAGGGAAGAAATACATTCAAACAGGATCTGAGTGGATAGCTCAGCTGGTGGAAACCAGACCAAGTGCCCCAATATTTGTGGAGTTTATAGGATTTATGCCCCTAGGCTGGAACATTCATAGGCAAGGAGCAACTCACCATCTCTCTATTAAAAAATATCTCTTCAAGCTATAAAGCTCCGTCACCCAAGTGTTATGCCACCAATTAAACCATATCCCAGAGGGGCTCTAAATCCTCCTTCTCACATAGGGGCCTGCACCTCCATTGTCTATTTTTAATTTTTCATGTCTTAGACTTTCCCTCCCCCACCCGCAAACCCTAGCTACTTCTCCCAGATCATATCTACCTAGCTACCTACTATAACAGGATGCCTATTATAAAAAAGACAAGAGATAACAAGTGTTGGCAAGGGAGGATGTGGAGAATAGGGAAACCTAGTGCACTGTTGGTAATAATGTAAATTGGTGATACCACTGTGGGTAACAGTATGGAAGTTCCTAAAAAAATTAAAAGTAGCCCTAACTGGTTTGGCTCAGTGGATAGGGTGTTGGCCTGCAGACAGAAGGGTCCCAGGTTCGATTCCAGTCAAGGGCGTGTATCTTGGTTGTGGGCACATCCCCACTAGGGGGTGTGCAGGAGGCAGCTGTTTGATGTTTCTCTCTCATCGATGTTTCTAACTCTCTATCCCTCTCCCTTCCTCTCTGTAAAAAATCAGTAAAATTTTTTTTTTTAAATTAAAAGTAGATCTACCATATGACCATCAATAGAAGAATGCATAAAGCTTAAACTTGTCCCAGCTTTGAAAACTTTTCTTAAAGTATCACAATGAGAAATGATATAATATTGAAACCAAAGGACAAATTAAGCAGTGCAACATTATGGAAAATCAAGAAAAAAAATATGATTAGTTGAGCATGATGAAGGTGGTTTTCAAATTGAGGGAAATAAGGGAACACTTAATTAGGAAAATTAATAAAATTCACTCCCATTAGGTAAAAATTAAAATGTGATCTCAACTTTAACAACTATTAAAACCTAGATTATAGAAATTTTAAAGTACTGAAGAAAAATTTAGAATATATTTAAGACCCTTATTTTCCTTTTATAACTTTAAAAATTGAAGAATAAATTATTCCCTCTGTGATAGGAAAGGCTTTATTACATAAGACAGAGATTTATAGAAAAAAAATTGAAAAAACAGTACAACCTGGAGAATAATTCATTTTGGGGACTGGATCATCCAAGACCTCAGACAAGAAGCAACATTTGAATTAACTTTAATTTGCATTTTAAACAGAAGACATTCTGAAATAAATAAAAGAATAAAGATATACAATTGTAAGTCAGTTTTGAAAAATTATTTAGAGTGCCTGGGGTTCAAAATGCACAGTGAAAGTCTACATGCTAGGATTTGAGCAGTGAAAGAAATTCATTCAATTCAACATCTCATTTCTCGACTAAAATTTTACAGCTACATATATTCCATTTATCTTAATAATACTACTCAGGTGCACACTATTATTTATTCTAAAATGGATCCACTCATTTAGACTGTAGGTTTAAATAGTTAACTTGTGCATAAAAATGAAAACCAAACAAAATCAATCAGATGGTATATGATTTTATGTGGCTTTGTTATCAGTTCAGAATATTCCTTTGATCTCAGTTTCCAGAACCAATGAGCTTCTCTTCAGCTACTGCTAGACAAAGCGGTAACCAAAGTTGAATGTAAAGGGCTCTGATTTACCTTGATTTCAGAAATGGCAAACAAGAACCAGCTCCAAATTGGTTTCATTTATCCATGCTCTCTTCCTGGTGATCTCAACCCAACTCACTTTCAGGGTTTAGTCTGAAAGTGACAGATATTATTTATCTCAGCCCTATTAATTTTACAGTGTACGGTAAGTGAGGCACTCAAAGTTCTGAGACGAATATCTTAAAGTGGTACGTTCTGCTGTGGAAGTGAGTGCATATATGTATTATATATATATATTGGACCAATGCTTGATTATTATATCTCAAAAATTTTAGAAGTTAGCATACTTAGATAAAAAATTTAGTGATAAGTCAAGATTGGACTGGTTTATATTTTATGTCATTATGTGCCTTTTGACTCTTAGGGCTCAGCTAACTTCCTATAGGTAATTTTGGCATTCTGATTTTCTTTATTACATATTTTTAGGTAATTTATTTGAACTTGAGTTTAAATTTTTGTGGTCTACCAAAGATTTATTAATTCACTAAAATTGTACAGAACACTTTTTAATGCAATAAGCTTACAAATATAAAATTTTTTCATCATTAGAAATAGTAACTGAATACCATTTTATTGTGGGCTCACCAGTTTTTGGAGTCATTTCTATCCATCTAGTTATGATTTTAAATTTAGACATAATAAATAGTATTAATACCATAGAGTCTATCAATCTTAAATTTTATATACCCAAAGACACCTAACATTTATTATATACCTGTAATTGCCCTAAGTATTTCATAAATGTTAATTTAGATAATTATTATAACACTAGAGGCCTGGTGCATGAAATTCGTGCATGGGGGGGTTGTCCCTCAGTCCGCCCTGCACCCTCTCCAATCTGGGACTCCTTAGGGGATGCCTGACTGCTGGTTTAGGCCCAATCCAACATCCCTCTCACAATCTGGTACTGCTGGCTCCTAACCGCTCGCCTGCCTGCCTACCTGATTGCTCCTAACTGCTTCTACCTGCCAGCCTGATTGCCCCCTAACTGCTTCCCTGCTGGCCTGACTGATGCCTAACTGCTCCCTTGCCAGCCTGATCGCCCCCAACTGCCCTTCCCTGCCAGCCTGATCATCACAACTGCCCTCCACTGCTAGCCTGGTCGCGCCTAACTGCCCTCCCCTGCAGGCCTGGTTTCCCCCAACTGCCCTCCCCTGCAGGCCTGGTCGCCCCTAACTGCCCTCCCCTGCAGGCCTGGTTGCCCCCAACTGCCCTCCCCTGCCGGCCATGTTGTGGCAGCCATCTTGTGATGATGTCATGCGAGAGCGAGACATCACCTAGGCTTTTATAATATAGGATACCTCTGAGGTAATTTCTAGTGTCCTCATATTCTGATGAGGAAGCTGAGGCAGAGAATCACGTATTTTGCTTAGTTCACACTGCACTGCCAGGTGGGCTGTCCAAAATCTGCTCTTACACCCTGTCACACTATGCTATCTTTTATGCTGCTATAGAAAATTTGAATATTAAAATTATGTGCCCAAAATTCATACATTCTGAGAAACTATCAATTATACTGTTTTACTTTACTCAAGAGTATCTGCTTTCTTAATTTAAAAAAGTTATAAAAGTTTATTTCACTATGTCTTTAGAGATAATTGCATTATCTACTGAATATTCCAGAGGTCACTAATTTTAAATTTAATATAAATTTATATTCACATAAATTTAGTATCAACTTGGTAAGTTGAAGTTTTGATTTAATATAATTGAGAAATATATAATATAGTATTTTTATCTCTCAAGTAATAAGTTATATTGTAGGATGCTTTGAGAAATTTATTTTTATTTAATATTATTTTATTTTTTCTGAATTTATTTTATATATACATAATATTTAATATGTTAAACTAAGTTTTAAACAGATCTTTCAAATGTCATTCTAATATAAGTCCAAATACAGATAACCTGCAGATATCAAATAATATATCTTTAAAAATGTTCAAAAGATCTAACAACTGTCATGTTAACTGCTGAAATTAAATTAGAGAAAAGTGAGGCAAATTAATTTTATTTTGAAAGTTGTATTCCAAGGATAAGACTTAAATTGCGTGGGCCTTCCCAGGATCAGAAAGGTGAAGTACAGTCCACCACATAAGAAGTTCATTCTAGAACCCAATTTTTACTATAAACTAAAGTTATCTGTAAGGTTATTCATATAGCTGGAGGAAAAGACAACAATAGACACTCTGGGGAGAAACAGCAGAAAAACATATATTAGGGCACTTTTTACTTTATCCTACTGAGTATAGGAAAGGTACAGAGAGTCAGCATGTTGTGTGTAACAACAGTGATACCACACCTTGGTAAATAATCTAGTTTTCCTCTTGTGCTAAAATGAGACACTAAATGAAGAAAAATAGCAGAACAGAAGCATCCATGTGTTTAAGACCTTAGGGGACAGAGTCTGCTATAGAAAATGCTGTTGAAAAGGGGAGACATCTCATTGATCAAGAAGAAACACTGCTAAGTTTTATATAGTGCTTTACTGGAGAGGAAGGGTGGAGATAAAAGCAAAAGAGGGGGTAAAAAACCAACAAGTATATTTTTGTCAACCATGGACATCCCTAGAGAAGAAATGAAGTAAGGTTACTCTTCTAATCAATACACTGTATCCACTAAAAACCCAAGAAGATTAATTAACTATAGTCTGAGTCGTGCATTCAAATACGTTATTAAGGATTAGGGCCAGCTACATAATTGAGAGATCCAGCGCAAAGTGAGAACACAGGGCCATTTGTTTAAAAAGGAGGAAAAACTTGCCATATAAAATTTTTAAATTTTTTCTGCAATTTCTCTCTCGACCTACATTGGTGCTTTTATTTAATTTCTAACTAAAAGTTTATAAATTATTAGTGTAGATTTTGCCATCAATCTTTATCTTGTGAAATGCCAGTTTTAAATGCAAATATAGAGCATTGAATTCATTAAGTTACTGAAATTGCACAATTTGTGTTTTTTACCTTGCATATGCCTACGCGTTGTGTTCTTATCAGAATAGGGGAAATGCTGCACAAAACTAAATGAATTGTTTTTATTTTACTTTTGATATACACAGATTTTACTAAAAAAATCTACCTTTAGCTTCTGGTAAGTAAGGAAGGACTGAAAGTAAAAGAAAGTATGGAGTTGCCCTGTCTTTCCCTTTACTTCTATGTGATCATTTTCATCATATGTGGTCGGCTAATACAGAGATATAACACAAGTAAGAAAGTATATGAAAGGATTCCTTTGGTATTTGTGTTCCTTAACATGCTATTGCTTTTCTATATTTAAACAAGTTCTGATACTAATGAAAAGGGTGGCCTCTCAGGGTTGGCAACGCATCTGCTTTCTCATTAATAGAGAAAGCAAGCTTATCTTGTACTCACTTTGGGTCTTACTGATTTACCAGGCATCATGAGTCCAGTGCAATTCTGTGCTATATGGCATAGGGTGACCAAGAACAATGAACGTGAATATAGCAGGTAACTTGTCCACTCATGTGCATGCTCCATTGTTCCATTGGATTCATGTCAAAATGCAAGTTCAAATATGAAATTATTAAGAATTTCAATATCATGACAGTAGATCATTAAGCCAAACATGGAATCCTTTTTCATCATGGGGCACTGTGTGACTTTCCTGATTTCATGTACATGAATCTAGCTGTGTTAAAGAGTGTCACCTTTTACATTAGTGGGTGAGTTTGGGCTACATTAGTTTTTAGAATACATATTTTATTGTTAGTGTACATTTTTCAGAAAATAATTAAAAATATTAAGTAAAGACTCAACACAATATGTGTACAAATCAAAATAAACACAAAGGTAAATTACAACTCAGATAGAATTTATCTTGAAGCTAAAGCTAAAGAAGGTGGCACAGTTATGATGAGTCATTAGAAGCACTAGTTAATATAGAAGAGAAAAACCTACAGTAGTAGGACAGACATGAGGGGAGGGAACACTCGGTATATGGTACAGAGAAGAAAGGGATGTACAATCTGGAATGAGGTAGGGTGCAGAAGACACAAATCTAGTTAATCAACCTTTGGAGTAACGTGGCAAGAAAGTGAGCTCTGGTGGATCAATTTTTTAAAAATAGGTTTAGAGATGAAAGTGGTGAAATTTAGACAAAACTGAGACATTGAGGGAGCAAGGGTAGTGGGATATTATCAAATATTGCAGTCAAATACTTCTGGGACTAAATTATTCAGAAAAATGCCTTCATGTTTCTTTTTCTTTTCTTGATTTAAGTACACTAGATCTGCAATTGAATAATTGGAAAGAAGGAATAACCATTTCAATTACTAACCCTACCAAACATTATGTTTCAGAAAATGCATATAAGTGTGTCAGAAGTTTTATAATGCATTTAAAAAATTATGCCTAAAAATCATTAAGTAAAAATAAGTAGGGGACTTTCGTAAAGGAAAATGTCTTAATATACACAGACACATACATTTCCTAGCCATCTTCTTAGCTCCAAATTAAAGTTATAGCAAATTAAGTTACAATACAGGAGGAAGTCCTTACCTTCTTAAAGGTTCTGGTCATTCAAATAGAGACATTTGCATATTGTTATAAAATTTCTAAACATTTTTCATCAAAGTCCAGTTGGTGTGGCTCAGTGGTTGAGCTTCAACTCATGAACTAGAAGGTCACTGTTCCCTTCCCTTGGTTCCTGGTCAGGAAACATACCCAGGTTATGGCTCAATCCCCAATAGGGGGCACACAAGAGGTAGCCAATCAGTGATTCTCTCTTTTCATTGATGTATATATCTTTCTCTCCCTCTTCCTTCTTTTCTCTCTGAAATCAAAAACTATTTTTAAAATTTTTTGATCAAGTGAAGTAATTGGAATACATTAATTGAACTAGAGGCCTGATGCATGAAATTCGTGCATGGAGGGGTATCTCTCAGCCCAGCCTGAACCCTCTCCAACCTGGGACCCCTCAGGAGATGTCCAACTGCCTGTGGGATCGGGCCTAAACTGGCAGTTGGACATCCCTCTCACAATCCGGGACTGCTGGCTCCTAACTGCTCACCTGCCTGCCAGCCTGATTGACACCTAACTGCTCCCCTGCTGGCCTGATCGCCCCCAACTGCCCTCCCTTGCAGGCCTGGTCACCCCCAAATGCCCTCCCCTGCAGGTCTAGTCATCCCCAACTGCCCTCCCCTGCAGGCCTGGTTGCCCCCAACTACCCTTTCCTGCTGGCCTGGTGGCCCACAACTGCCCTCCCCTGCTGGGCATCTTGTGGCGGTCATCTTGTGATAGCGTGTGGGTGTCGCACAAGGACGTGAGGACCACCTAGGCTTTTATTAGTATAGATATTATGTAAACCCTGTTGTAATAGCTGAGATAAAATTCATTTATATCTTATTTTATGTGAATATTTCAATTTACTAATAAGGAAACTGAAGATGTTACATAATTATAAAAATCAGAAACAGGATTTATGTCTGCTGATTCAAGAACCTAATAACTTTATAATATGATACTTTGTCTATTTTATGATAATATATAAGGTTTTTAAGGTTACATTTACATGATTTTAAATGGATATAAAATGTGCTCAGATAGCAGAAGATAGTCTCAGTGATGTAAGGTTCAGTAAGGAAGTATTCTCATCTGCTTTGTCTTTGCTAAACAGGAAAATATTGTAGCTATATTAAAGCAGAGTTCTGGGCTGCACCATTAAAATCCTTAGTTTCCTACCCTGTGCCATATTAGCTGAGAAGATATTTCCATCCAAATGCTTAGGCTATCCTAATAGTCTCTTCATTGTTTCAGCTTTTGAGAGGGCAACTATTTTTATTGCAATT
>NW_005876929.1:0-9256 GCF_000147115.1 Myotis lucifugus | reverse complement strand
GGAGGGAGGGAACTGGTTGGCTCCGCAGACTCCGGGCCTGGGCCTCAAAGCAGGTGCCCTCTCCACGCGGTGCCCGTCTGTGCCAACTGTGACCTTTGTATGTGCATAGAGTGCTTTTATAATGGGGAAAACGCCAAATGTTTAACAAGTAAAGGGAAGCCCTGGTCATTTCTACCGAGTGGGGCTGGCCTTGACGGCTGGGAGGCTGCCTCCGTGGCCCACTTTCAGGAGGCGCCTTCCAGGGGCCCAGGGGATAAGACTGGCATCTCCGCTGGCCTCGTGCCCCACTCCTTCCATAAAAGTCCATTAACAGATCTCCCCTCTGGGTGCCTGGGAGCCGTGGCTGCCGCCCTCCCCTCTCCCAGCAGGATGGCGTCTGGGTGCAGAGCGAATCCTGTCTCAGGCTCCCTCGGGCTTCACCTCCTGGGCTGGTGCAGCCCCGAGGGCGAGAGCGGCTTCTGGGGCAGGAGGGACCACTCCAGGGCAGGGGGGCCTGGGTCCCGCAGGTTCAGTCTGACAAATGCCTCTCTCGGGGTAAGCCCTCTGCCGGGGCTCCTGTACCAACAAGTTCTGGGTGGCCAGCATTTTTACCCTGAGGGGTGGCCTTTAGGGGACCCCCAGAAAGGAGAAAAGAAACCTGTGGCTACTTAGAAGCTGAAAGAGGCTGGGAAAGACCTCGTAAACAAATTTCAAAGACAAATGACACACCCAGAGAAAATATGTATTTGTAGACGCCAAGGTTGTGGGTTCGATCTCCAGTCAGGGCACACACAAGATGCAACCAATGAATGGACAAATAGAGGGAACAAGTCAATGTTTCTCTCTCTCCCTCTTTCTCTCTTTAAAATCAAAAAATTAAGTTAAAAACAAAAAGATGCTTAATCTTTCCAGTAAGCAGAAGTAATACAAACTGATGCCAATGAGATGTTATTTTCCCTCGATCAGTTTGGAAAAAAATAAAAATATGGGTATGATGCAGTGCTGGGAAGGATGTGAGAGAAGGTGAACATGCATGTCTGTCGAAAGGGAATTGGGGCCACCTTTGGGGTTCACTTAGCAACAGCTACCCCAGCTTAAGTATATGAGCCCAGCAATCCACATCTGGGAAGACTGTGGTGAGCCGGCACGGCCATGGCACACTCAGCCCCACGATGGGCGCCTTATGTGCCGCGCCAGCTCAGCCAGCTTCGGTGAGCCCGAGTGGGGGCGGTGAAGGATGGAGAAAAGTCAGACAAGAGAAGAAAGCTGGGTCTGGGTGAGACGCTCCCCTCTCTGATGGAGAGAGACAGCGCCAAGGACTACAAGCCGTGTCTTTATTGTATAGCAGATTCCACGAGGCAAAGTAAGGGCGTGGTCAAGATGTTCACAGCATTCTCCTGGGTTTCGATCCTACTCAACTACATGCACCTGAACTCTATCAAGCCCACATCACTCAGGCACGTGGGGCCACGTGATCGGACCACAGGTTCAAGCTTACAGCTATAGCTGTTGGCTGTAATTGTGCTGGGCGGGCTCTGCCCTCCAAGCTGGGACTTGCACGTGGCCGTGAGAGGACTGTGCCCTCTCATCAGTCCGAGGCTTGAACCTGTCCAAACACTGTAACTGCTCTCCACAGAAGATCTTGCACCAAAGCACTTGCACGAGCTCATGAGGAAAGCTGTTTATGCAGCTTTGTGTGAATTAGCAAAAAAATCAGAGACAACCTGAAGGCCCACCCATCAGCCGCGGAACCTCGTACTGAAACTCACTCGCTACGAGGAATTCCGCGATATCGTGCTGTTGAGTGAAAAAGCAGGTCGTGGAGGAACAGGCGGAAGGTGAGCCCACGTGTGGGCACCAAACAAATCAAAGCTGAAAAATAATCGTGAATAAAAGCAGAGACGGAGAACAGTGAACTAGCTTCAGGGAGTGAAGTTGAAAGAAGGAGGTGGCTGGGATGGGGTAGGCATTCATTTCTTATTTAGACGCTTTTGTGTCCTTTTACTAGTTTTCAGCAAATATATGTTATTTGACATTCAAAAAATTAATAAAGAAAAATTAAAAATAAAACGAGATGATCTCGAGAGAGCCGGCCACAGCTGTCAGCTTTAGGTAATGTTGTTGGCGCCTGGGAGAGAGGTGGGAAGCCGAGGTGAGGTGATGGGTGGTCGGCAGGAACAAGGCAGGGCCTCAGGCTTTCCTCCTGTCTGAGCCCCTTCTGTCCCTTCTGCAGGACGGCAGCCCCCCTCAGAGTCCCCCCGCAGGCTTGCTCAGATTGGGGTCCTGCAGGGCCCCCCCACATTGCATCTTTCTGAAATGCAGAGACCGCCGGCCCCTGCTTCCCACCCCAGAGCCACCAGGAGGAAGCCCCTGACCGACTTGGCTCTCCAGCTGTGGCCCCTCCAGCCTCCTCCCCACGCAGCCTAAGCGTCTTGCCCAAACCCACGGTGGGGCTGGCCTCTGGGTTCCCCTTCCCAGAACTGACGAGCCACCAGGCGCGTTTCGACACGCTGTGCTCGGGGAGGGTGTAATTATTTTCAGTAAGGCTTTCCTAACGTATCATTAATGGCTCGCTTCCGCCGCTGCAGAAGGCGGTTGCTTAGAGACTGGGTGAAGGGGCGCGTGCTCCACGGGCTGCATGAGAACCTGGATAAGGCCGAGCTGGCCCCACCGCCACCCCGCTCCCCAGCCCCTGCCCGCCATCAGCCGATCCTCGGAGCCCGGCGGTCCCTCTCTGCGCTCTCAGCCACAGAGGGGCAGGCCCAGTCCGCTGGGTCCTTGATCACTTTGACCATTTTCTTTTTGGCATGTGCCCTTCACAATACCAGTGGTTCTCCTTTATTCTAATAGTGAACTTGATGTGTGTTCATTGATGTACATTGAAGATTTTTGTTTTCATTGTTATTAAGTTGGCATTGGTTAGTAACATTACCTCAGTTCCCAGTGTACAGTTCTATAACACAACCTCTGTGTTGTGCTCACCACCCCAAGTCCAGTCCCCTTCCCTGGCCATGTACAGGTTTATAGTTGTGAGTACATGAAACACGGAGTGTATCCTTGTATTATTATTTACTAATTATTATATTATTTTTCCATGCGAACAACTGTAACCCCAAGTTTGCCCCACCCTGTATTTGACCCCCCTTTACAATCCTCCCCACCCCCTTCCTGTCTGTTGTATCTATGAGTTTGTTTCTTTTGTTGCTTTTTGCCTCATATCCCACATGAGTGAAATCATATGATTATTGACATTTTCCGTCTGTCTTATTTCACTCAACATGATACTCTCAAGATCCAGCTATGTTGTCACAAGAAGCAGTATTCCCGTCTTTTTTATGGCTGAGTAGCAGTCCGTTGCATATAAGCACCACATCTTCTTTGTCCCGTCATCAGTCGAAGGACACTTAGGGTTGTTTCCATGTCTTGGCTATGAACGATGCTGCAATGAACAGAGGGGTACATGTATCTTTATAAAGACGTGTTTTCAACTTTTTGCGGTATTTACCTAGAAAAGGTATAGCTGATTCATATGGTATGTCTATTCTTAATATTTTTAATTTTTTTATTTTTTAAAATAAATCTTTATTGTTGAAACTATTACATATGTCCCCTTTTCCCCATTGACCCCCTCCCTCCAACCCCCCCCCCACCTGCCTCCCACCCCAGGCCTTCAGCACCCTGTTGTCTGTGCCCATGGGCCATGCATATCTGCATACAAGATCTTTGGTTGATTACCTCCCACCCACCCACCCTCCCAGCCTTCCCTCCGAGATTTGCACTCTGTTCCATGCTTCCATGTCTCTGGATCCACTCCATTCATCAGTTTATTTTGTTACTTAGATTTCACATATGAGATCATGTGATGCTTGTCTTTCTCTGACTCACTTATTTCACTTAGCATGATACTCTCCAGGTCTCTCCATGCTGTCTCAAAGGGTAAGAGAGTCTTCTTTTTTACTGCTGCATAGTATTCCATGGTGTAAATGTACCACCACTTTTTTATCCACTTATCTGCCGATGGGCACTTGGGCTGTTTCCAGATCTTCGCTATTGTAAATTGTGCTGCTATGAACATAGGGGTGCACGCATTCTTTCTGATGGGTGCTTTGGGTTCCTTAGGATATATTCCTAGAAGTGGGATCACTGGGTCAAATGGCAGTCCCATATTTAATTTTTTGAGGGAACTCAGAACACTATAAATAGAGCTGCCATCTGACCCAGAAATCCCATTTCTGGTTATATATCCAGAAGAATTGATAGCAGGGTCTTGAGCTATTTGCACACACGTTCGTAGCGGCATCGTTCACAATAGCCAAGAGGTGGGGGCAGCCCATGTCCATCGACAGATGAATGGATGAAGGAAAGCTGGTATGTATGTAGAAGAGAATATGAATCAGCCTTAAAAAAAAAAAAAAAAGAGGGAATCACGTCACATGCTACAACATGAATAAAACCTAAGGGCATGATGCTGAGTGAAACAAGCTAGCCACCGAAGGGCACACACTGTGTGATTCCACTGATGTGAAATATCTAGAGTCGTCAAAACTTTGGAAACAGCAAGAATGGTGGCTGCAGGACCGGAGGAGGGGGCGGGGGCGGATGGGGAGCTGGTGTGGCAGGTATAGCGTTTCAGTCCTGCAAGATGAAACCCCTGGAGATCGGAGACACACGATGTGAATATAGTTAACATCAGTGGACTGTACACTTGAAAACGGCTCAGGGGGTAAGTTTTAATTGTGTTTTTTACCACAAGAAAAATGAAAAACCCACAAACAAATTCTAAAATCGTTAATGGATAGCCTATGCTTACTTGTTGGAGTTTAGCGCTCATTTTTACTAATACGCACGCGGCCTTGATCATATTTCCAAACCCCAACAGCCAACTCTTACTTCCATTCTCACCGTCCAGAGAAGGCCCCACCTTCTCCCACCCAGCACCCAGAGGGCCACGTGTGCCCACACAGTGGAGCCCAGCCGTAGGCAGGGCACACAGTAGGCTGGCAGCTGGGACCTGATGCCTGGCTGAGGGCCTAGGGCCTGAGGAATGTGGGCTCTGCTCAAGTCAGGAGAGAGCCCTGGATGTCGGGCCCAGGGGTGCCCGTGGCCCAGACACACTTGCCAAAAGGGAGAAGCCCACAGCTGGTCAGGAGGTGGCCCTGGACAGGAGCCCGGCTCTCGACAGGGGCTGCACCCTGGAATCGCACCGCCACCTCGGTTCCACATTTCGTTGAGCTCCCTGAGCGATTCCAGTCGGGCCGAGGCTGAGAACGGCAGCTCTAGGGAACGGGCTGAGGTGTGTTCCCGTGGGGCCAAGGCCTGGGCCCAGCCTCGTGGGAGCTCCAGCCCCTTCCCCTGCCACCCCTGACCTGGGTCGAGAACTGGCAGGCGACCTCCAGGGGTCCCGCCTGGAATCCCAAGGCTGCCTCAGGTTCCCCGTCGCCCCGCCCGGGAGCCAGGGGTGTGACACTATGTTCAGGGCACTGAGTCACTGCCAGTGTCTCTGGCGATGGCCGCGGAGAGGCAAGCTCTGGGCAGGAGGGCGGAGGCCGTGAGCACACCCAGGCTCCCACGTCCCCTCTCACAGCAGCCCCATAAACAAGACCAAGCTATTTCAGGGGAATAAGATCAAATGCGGTATCAGTTCCTCCAGCTACTTTTGACTCAGTGCTTCGGGTTATTTCTGTGAGGGCGCAGGCTAGTGACACCCCGCGTCACCAAGCACTCAGGTCTGAAATTAAATGTGCGTCTGCCGGGGGGAAGGAGTGTGAATTCCTATAGCATAGACGGTTGCTTGGCAACCGCAGTGTCAAGGCCAAAACACAGGCCAGGACAGGACGGGAGAAGCTCAGGTTTGCAAAGTGCCAACTCAAACCCATGACAGTCTCGAGGGTCTCAGTACTCCAGGCCCTGGTATTTGCCCAGGACCACAGCGGGCCTTTAACCACATCTGGAAAGGACCCACAGTGGCGCTAAGGAGCTTGGGCCTCAGGACACCTCATAGCCTGGGCCCCGGCCAGGGCCCAGCGCCTACTTTTAATTAGTAATTTTGTATTATTTTTCTTAAGGAGATGCTCTCAAAAATTGTGTAAATTTCAGCCCCCTCCCCCCCCTAAAGAAAACAAACAAACAAACAAACCACAAAACCTGGAGCAACCGATGACCTCTTACTATAACAAAAGAAAAAAATTTACTTATGCATATCCAGGTCAAATTCATTTACAATAAACACCACCAGTGAAAACGGAACAAAACTTCGGTCCAACGTCCCATTAAAATCAGTTCTATGTAGGCGATTGGGAACAGGCAGCCTCTAGCTCAGCCCATTTTTAAGAGGGGAAGACTGAGGCTCTGAGAGGCCAGGAGGCGTGCCCACCCCCTGAGAGCTGCAGCACCGCCTCCTGTTGGTCCAAAGGCCCCACCGCTGCTCCCGCCCCAGCCCCTGGAGCTGGTCGTCAATAAGGGGAAGGGACCTGCGATTATTTTGAAGAACATGCCTGAGAGGTGAAACACACAGAGTCCAAAGTGGCATTTTTATTATTCTTGTGATGTCATCACTCGAGAAGCTTATCTGTACACACATCTCCCCACCCCAACAACAAAGTCAGCTTTGAAAAAGACGGCCCTGCAGCAAACTGTTTGTTTCCGGAGTTGCTTAGCAAGGAGAGGCAACTGCTCTCCAGATTCTAAAACTGTAGGTGTCGTGGGCAGCGAGGGCTCCCGGGTCCCGCCGGCCCGGGCCAGGCCGAGGTGCCCAGGGGCTGGGGGCGGGCGGTGCCCAGAAAGAGGAGGCTGAAGCCAAGACCCGCGGGGGAGGCCGGGGAAGGCTCCGCGCCGCCTCTTCGCCAGCACTGACCCAACCCCAGTGGTTTCCAGAATCTAACGCCCCAGCCTCCTGGCCCTGGCCCACAAACCCACTTCCTGAAATGGCATCTCCTCCCTCCTGCCGATTCACCCAGCCTCCAAAAGACGCCCCCGGGGCAGGAGCCTCCAGCCCAGCGGTTCTCAACCTGTGGGTCGCGACCCCTTTGGCGGTCGAACGACCCTTTCACAGGGGTCGCCGAAGACCATCCTGCATATCAGATATTTACATGACGATTCATAACAGTAGCAACATGACAGTTATGAAGTAGCAACGAAAATAATTTTATGGTTGGGTCCCAACATGAGGAACTGTATTTAAAGGGCCAGAAGGTTGAGAACCACGGCTCCAGCCGGTCCGGGCCAGTAGCTTTTCAGTGAATGCTCAGGGCCACTGCCGCTGGCTTCGCGGGCAGCCAGGCTTTTGTCCTCAGAAATCACTGCCCCGGGCCCTGCTCCCTTGGGGACTGGCCAGACCCGTGGTTTTCAGAGTGTGGTCCCCGGCCCGGCAGCACCCGCAGCGCCAGCAGCACCTGAGAACTTTCCAGACAAGCCAGTTCTCGGGTCCTGCCGCAGACACTGACTAAATCCGAAACTGGGGCTGGGGCCCAGCAGCCTGTTCAAACGAGCTGAGCTTCCGGGTGGTTCTGATGCACCTGACACTCGAGCGCCCCTGCGCGAGACTGAGAACTCAGGAGGGCAGGGGTCTGCTCTGCTTCCTGACGCTTTGCAGAGCTCCGGGAGCAGACAGGAGTAGGTGCTCAATAAACACGTGTTGGCAGGGTAGCAGCTGGACATGGTGAGCGGATCTCTGTGAACATTCGCACTTTAGCGGACCTTTAAGGAGAGTGGCTGCAAACACCACGGAGGGGCCAAAGCTCCCCTGGTTGGGGCGCTCGGTGGGCGTGGCAGGTGTCCCCGTGGCCGCTGGGCCCTGTGGTCCGAGTGTGCGGACAGCTAGCTTCAGCATGGGGAGGGCCTCTAATCTGCTGCTGCCTTCCTGCGTCCAACCTTCTATAAACACGGTCCTCCTGGTTTTCTGGGAAGCCGGGCCAGTGGAGAGCAGGAAATGAAGCACGGATCATTGCAAACTGGAGACTAGCCTGGGACTCAGAGGATGCGAGTCGGTTTTTGGAACAGGGAGCCGCTGGCGGACGTGTCCTTTACTCCTCAGCCGATGCGCCGTGGGGCTCTGGGCTGGCATCCCTGTTTGCCCGGCGCTGTCTTTCGGGTCCGCTCCTGGCCGCAGGGGAGGCTGGGGGGATGCAGAAGCGGAGGCCAGGCCGGCAAGGTCAGGTGGCTGCTCCCACTCTACCTGTCTGGGCCCTCGGTCAGCAGCTGGCATCTCTCGGGCTCTTGAGCTGTGCCCTTTAAGGCAACAAGCACGTGCTGCCCCCACCTCCTCCAGCCTGGTCCCCACTCTGTGTTCCCGGGGACACTGCTGGGTGCAGACACGGGCCCCCCTCCTCCCAGGGGCTGTCTGACTGCTGAAGGGAGGCAGCCGCACCAGCTGGCTGAGCAGCACTGAGGGAAAAGGCATTGGGCTCTGAGGGTGGCCCATACACAGGGGTCAGGTCAAGGCCTGGGAGGGGGGTAGGGAACTGGGGGTGAAGATGTGTCCCCAAAAAGGCAGGTCTCAGAGGGCTTGTGATGAGACAGTGCTGAACAGGACGCATGGAGCCTGGCCGGTGTGGGTCAGTGGTTGAGCATTGAACTATGAACCAGAAGGTCAAGGTTTGATTCCCAGTCAGGGCACACACACCCAGGTTGCGGGCTCGATCCCCAGTGTGGGGCTTGCAGGAGGCAGCCGATCAATGATTCTCTCTCATCATTGATGTTTCTCTCTCTCTCTCTCCCTCCCTCTTGCTTCCTCTCTGAAATCAATAAAAAAATATATATATATTAAAAGAAAAAAGCTCATGGAAGTGGGGGTTGTGGGGGGCCAGGTTGGTCAGCCTCTGTTAGGGAGACATGACAGTTGTCCCTCCTGCCTGCACGCTTTCAGAGTCTGTGGGGTTACCTGGAGAGCACACAGGGTAATCCCGTTCCTCCCCAAACCCCCCCAAACTGCCAACCATCTCTGAGTTCAACTACCGGCCAAAGCTTCACAAATGGTGTTCCGCACAGCTCTCCTCCCGGACTTGTCACAGCAGGACTCTCCCTCACTGTTCTATAAGGTCACCGTGTGGAGGGCGGGGGCGGGAGGGGGACGGACGGGGAGGGAGAGGAGAGAAAGTGCCTTGGGAATATTTCTACATAAATAACTTACTATTTTAGTTTCACTGCTGGACCGAACGCCAAAATTAATTAACTTTTTCTGAAGAAAGAAATAGATGTATTCAACCCCGCTTGATCCCTTTGTTGGCATGTCTGCCCTTGGCTGTGTGTGAGGTTGTGTGTGGGTGTGAATGTCTGTGTG
>NW_005876928.1:0-9258 GCF_000147115.1 Myotis lucifugus | reverse complement strand
CCATGATAAAGAAGAAAACTGCAGAATAAAGAAGTCTAGGATAAAGATAAACACATCAGATCTTGTGGGCTGGGGTAATAAATACGTGGTTGTTACTTATCTCTGAGCACGGGGCCTCAATGGCACAGTCCAAAGCCCCAAAGGTACAATCAGAGCAAGGTGGCCACAGCATCTGTGAGTGGTCACTAAGCTCCATCAATCTGCTCTCCCTGAATAAGGTGATGTTCCCTCCAGGAAAAAGGAGAAATCTTTCCTTTTAAACTAGAAGGCATAATATTTTAAAAGTACACCCTCTTTGCTCAGTAGTTCTACTTCTAGACATTTATCCTACAGATGAACAATTCATGCACAGCCAGGGGTATATGCAAGAGGTATAAACTGTAGTCGAAAATGACAACAAACATCATGAATGTTCACCACGAGGGAACTGGGTAACTAATTTATACATGTCCATACACTGGAATATTACACAGCCCTAAAAGAGAAAGAGGCATCCCTATATGTACTAATATGTAACAAAGATACATTGTTAAGTAAAAATCAAAATGGAGAATAATATGCATGGTGTGCTATCATTTATATCTCTTAAAACTAGGAAGAGACTATATATACATACATTCTTCTATACAAAGAGGGTATCGTATGGAAGGCTTTAAGATAAGCCAGCAACATTTGTCATCTTTGGGAAAGGAGAGCGAGTGATGAGGATGAAAAGGAGACTTCCTTTTCACAGTATACTTTTTTTACTGTTCAATTTTTTTGCCATATGCACACATTCCCTATTCAAAAAATGAATTTTTAAAAACTGAAAACAATGAAAAATCTGATAGGCATGCAAACGAAATTAATTAGCCATTTCTATAGCTTCAACATGCATTTTAATTTACGAGTATCCTGGACTCCAAGACTGATTGGCTGTAAATTAAGAGCCTCGGTGATTTCCCTTCAGAGGGACAGATGCTGACATTGTCCCTGTGATTTTTCACAGATGTTTGCCTTCTAGCATCTTTGAAATCGGGTTTCTCTTTTTATCTGGAAATCCCAAATTTCTCCTATCAAATGGAGATGACAGGAAAATTCAAAACCATTATCACATTTCAAAAAGGGTTTATAAGTAGCAACTGACAATGAGAAGGGAGACATTTTTAAGGAGGAGCCGTGACATCTCTTCCTTAAGTCCTCCTTGTCACCACATACCTCGATCTACCTGACTGGGCTACTGGAGAGGGAGTCTGCATCAATACTGAGACGTGGGCTTTGGGGTCAGAGCAGCCATGGTTCTAATTTTGGCTCCACCCCACTGCAGCTGTGATACTTTAAACTCCCCTCCCCCTTGACCACTCCTCAGAGCATCTTTTCTTCCTTTTTCATGTCTTCTCTTTGCTTTAAGACATCAGGGACTCTCCTGAAATTCCCACGTTTAGCCACCGTTGAGACATTAGATAGAAACGTCCCCCAACCCAAAACTCTCTTGACTGTGTCTACTCCCCATAGGACTCTGCTCTCCCTAAATGCCAACAGACAGGAACATTACCCACCAATATAAACCCAACCTCTGCTGATGGTGCACCTTACCTAATTATGCCCAACATGCATCAAACGCTTACTCTATCAGGCTCTCCACAGGCATTCCACCTGCATTATGCCATCAAAGCCTCTCAACAGCAAAAAGGCGCTGCTGTTATTCTTATTTTATAGATGTGGAAACTGGGCACCAAAGGCGATTTAACTTGTTGAACATCTGAGCGGCAGGCCTGGGAACCAAGTGAACCTGAATCCGGCCACAGACACATCTTAAGGTCAAGCTAGGTCTCCCCACTTCGTTATTATTAATAAGGCACTATGCTCCCTGGTTGTATCTGATGCAGTGGTTAATTCTGCTCTCAGGACTGAATGCAATGATTTGGGGAGGTGGCACTCATAAATTGTGCAGCATGGACACTCGAGGCATGTTTTGGAGCGTAACTATCCTCATCTGTCAAGTGAGGATAGAGACAAGGAGGGCAGCGAGGGTTTAAGGTGGATTTTCAGGAAAGGAAGTGCTGTAGACTGAATGTTTGTGTCTCCCCAAAATTCGTATGTTGAGGCCTGAATCCCCAAAGTGATGGTGTTTGGAGGTGAGACCTTTGGGAGGTGATTAGATTTACATGATGCCATTAGGGTGGAGCCCCATGACGGGATAGGTGGCCTTAAAAAAAGAGACCAGAGCCCTAGCTGGTTTGGCTCAGTGGATAGATTTTCAGCCTGCGGACTAAAGGGTCCCAGGTTCAATTCCAGTCAGGGGCACATGCCCAGGTTGCAGGCTCAATCCCCAGTAGGGGGCGTGCAGGAGGCAGCCAATCAATGATTCTCTCTCATCATTGATGTCTCTCTCTCTCCCTCCCTCCCTCTCCCTTCCTCTCTAAAATCAATAAAAGAGAGAGAGAGAGAGAGAGAGAGAGAGAGAGAGAGAGAGAGAGAGACTAGAGCCCTCTCTTTCTTCACCATGTGAGGATGTACCCAGAAGAAAGCCATCTGCAAACCAGGAAGTGTCCTCACCAAACACCACATCTGCCGGCACCTTGATTTGGACTTCCCAGACTTTAGAACTGTGAGAAATACATGCCTACTATTTAAGCCATCGAGTGTATGGCATTTTGTTACAGCAGCCCAAGCTAAGACAGTACTAGATGGTTGTTTCTCCCTTCAGCATTTCTCCTCTCCAAAGCCCACCTTGGAAAAGGCAACCAGATGGTGAAAGAAAGCACATCATACAGGCATGGCATTCCTGTGATCACTCTACTCACAACTGGCATTGGAAAGATTGGGAAGCCAAATGGAATTGTGTCTCTGAGAACACACAATAACTTGGAAAAACTTACTAAGAAAATGAGAGCAGAGCTCTTTGTTCCATTGAATAGTTTAGAGAACATTCAGGAGAACATGAGTTTGGAATCTTACAGCTTAATTTTGTATACTGATAAATAATAATTTCCATTATAACGCTGATGTTTATTGAGTGGCGAATTTATGCCAGGCACTGGGGGCTAAGTATATTCTATTCATTACATCATTTAATCCTCATAATACTATCACTACCCTTTGACAAATAAGGAAAGTGATGCTCAGAGAAGTTAAGTCATCAGCCAAAGTCACACAATTTCTAGTAAATGGTCGAGGCAGAATGTGATCCCAGGCAGTTTGATTCAAGGATTCACCTGCCACACTCTACTGTAACAACAGAAAACCCCAGTGGAATCTTCCAACAGAATAAAATGCATGAACAGGCCCAGACAAACCTTTCATTTATAATACCTCTGGGCCCTTAGAAAAAGAAAAACCAACCTAAGGAAGGAAGAGCTAGAGGTGCCGGTTTTATCAAGATCCCATGGGGGTAAAAGGACGGCTACTCCTGGCTGCCTGAGGGGGAAAGTGGACAACAGTCACTTTCCAGGGAGGGAGGGAGGGTTTCAGCCCCCCAGAGAGGGGGTAGGTTGGGCTTGGCCCGAGCTGATGGTCGGCTCCAGTTGTAATTAGCTTGTGAGCTAAAGGAAAGTTAGAAGCAATGAGAAATTCTTCCCAGAACAAGCTGCGCTAATGCAGGAGGTGAAGGAGGCTGGCTCGACCCTGCAAACAAAAGGAAGTGGGAGGTGAGGGAGAGGTTGCTCCTAAAGGAGGCATCTGATTAATTCACTCTGCCAGGTGCCTACAGTTGATGCTTTTGTGCCCCAAATATAGTCAGGAGCCCAGTGTCCACATTCAAAGAAACATATTCCGGCAACCCGAAAGTCATTTAAAAGCAATTCCCCAACGAGTATCACAGGCAGGGTTCTTGTTTCCATCCAGGCCCAATGGCCCCATGTTCGCTAATATTACGAAAAGCCCTCTTTGCCATCCTAAAAAGGAATTCATCAATAATACAACCTACCTGCCTTTAACAAACAATCACTTTCATGCCCTGATTATAACAAGGAGAAATAAAATGAAAGGAATTTATACTGAAATAACTTATAGTGAAATAATATGGGTTTCTATCAAGAAAGACAGGATGAGGCAGTCGATGCTCACGCCTATTGTAGAATAACAATGTGACAGTCACAAATACAGAAGGAGCAGGTGTGTGTCACGGTTTCACAAAATGGTAAATCCTTCTTGATAACGCTCCATACAAAACAAAGTAGGACCTGGAAACTTCAGTGTTCATTCCGTGTCTACATGTAACCTTCTGTAAATATAAGATCATCATAAATAGGTTTCTAACCCATATGAATAACTGGCAGACCATTCAAATATCAAGTAGAATTTGGAGGATTATTTTTTTTTCTTGCAGGACATCTAAAAAACTGTCTCCCATCATGAGTGACTTCCTCCACCTTCTGTCTGTAGGACCACCAAAGCCACAGAATTTAATATAAAACGAAGGGTGCGATTCAGTCACCCCTGAGAACTTCTGTAACAGGAGATCCAATTCCTGTAACCTACAAGGATAACCTACAGTCCTTTTCCCACCTCCCCAGTTCTCCTGCATATCTTGGTTTCCCAAAAACAAGCCCCAGAAGATCTCTCTGATGCCAGAGAGCTGGTGTGTTCCTGTCCCTCTACAACCATGTCTCTCAACCCGTCGAGTAAATTAACTGAACCCTGTTGCCACTTTGCAGCTGTCTCCACTCTATTGTTCCCCAGATTTTATATCATAGAAGTTCAAGGCAAGAGTTGGGCTCTCCCCTTAGAAGGCAGGGAAGATTACAGACCCTCTCAAAGTAAGTCTTTCTCCCTTGGAGAGAGAACTTTTGTGCCAGGTACCTAACTAGACCTTTGAGCTACAATAGTTCTTGTCACCTACTAGGGAGATGATCAAGGTAATTATTGTTTAGACCAGGGACTTGCAAACTATAGTCTGCAGGTCAAACCCATGCCAATTTCCTATGTCCTACAAGATAAGAGTATTTTTATATTTAAATGGTGGGGGGAAACCAAAAGAGAAATAGTATTTCATGACATGAAAATTGCATGAAATTCAAATTTCAGAGTTCATAAATAAAGTTTTGCTGGAATATGGCCACACTCCTTTGCTTACATATTGTTTATGCCTGTGTTCATGCTACAAAAAAAAAAAAAAAAAAAAAATTGACCTAGTTGCTACAGAGACCGTATGGCACGAAAAGCCAAAAATATGTACCACTTAGGCCTTTACAGTAAAAGTTGACCAACTCCTGATTTAGACACAGAATGAGTGCTTTCAAGCACCTATAATGTGCCAGGCACTGAGGTTAGACAGCGGTTCTCAACCTGTGGGTCGCGACCCCTTTGGCGGTCGAACGACCCTTTCACAGGGGTCGCCTAAGACCATCCTGCATATCAGATATTTACATTACGATTCATAACAGTAGCAACATTACAGTTATGAAGTAGCAACGAAAATAATTTTATGGTTGGGGGTCACAACATGAGGAACTGTATTTAAAGGGCCAGAAGGTTGAGAACCACTGGGTTAGAGAGAGGAAACTCGACCAACAACAAATATTCCTTCTCAAAACATTTAGAAGCATGTTACTCAGAATCATGTAGACTTGGGATCCCATCTCAGCTCTACTGACCTTGAACCTGTTTCCTGAGCTCAGTTTCCTCATCTATAAAGCAATGTTGTGGAAGACCCACCACCTCACACAGGTCCATGCATATCAAGTGAGGCAACCTGTGCAAAGTTGATATGAGAAAGGAGACCAGCACAGAGACGACGAGGAGAGGATCTCGTTCTCGACTGCTTCCTCAGCATACATTCAAAGCCAGGGAGAGACAGAAAGGACATGTTATTGTGTAATTTTATTAACCAACGTCACTTCCATAAATTCAATAAAAATTTTAAAAATTAAATTAAAAAATCAATGGTGCAATGTGCTTAAATAAATAAATAAAATTTTCTTGTTAGATAACTTCTTCACATCCCTTCCTACATGAAAAATCCCTATCCGAGGAGTGTTAAAAAGCCCTAACCGACACGCTGGCCAGGTGGCTCAGCTGGTTAGAGCGTCGTCCTATACACCAAAAGGTTGCAGATTCAATTCCTGGTCAGGGCACATATTTAGGTTGTGGGTTCGATCCCCAGTTAGGGATGTATGGGAGGCAACCAATCAATGTTTGTTTCTTTCTTTCTTTCTCTCCTTCTTTCTCTTTCTCTCTCTCTCTCTCTCTCTCTCTCTCTCTCTCTCTCTCTCTCTATCATATTCTTGGGTGAAATTTAAAACAAACAAAAAAAGGTCCTAACCTACAGTGAGATGGAAGGCAAGACTGTGATCTCAGAGCTAAATCATTCTAGTCTGCCTCTCTACTGATCTAATATTGCCCAGTTCAAAGAATAGTAGTAATAATATGAGAGTTGGGAAGTGGAAAACTTCATCCTCTAGAGTTTTCAAAAACTAATTCGGTTGTAATCACAGAAGATTGAAATGAGGATTCATGACACATTTCTCTTCCTCCTGGACAGATGAATCTGTAACTTGCATTTGATTTTAAATGTGATTCTCCTACATCTTCAGTGGGTTTGATTGATAGGACACATGAGGCCACTCAGGAAAATGATACAGTGGAGATCAAAGCATGAAAGATAATTTTCACCAAAATGTCTGTAGCCAACGGTGAGTTATAAGCCTTTGTCTCCCACTTTACGGAACACAATTTCATTTAAAGCCCAAATCTGTCACCTCAGCATTGTTTATCGAAATGCATCCTGTACCACGGTCCCCCAAAGGACAGTTTCTAGTCAAAAGATAGAAAATTAAATGGGTAAAAACATCCCAGAACAAAACAAAGTAAGGGGAATGGCTTCTGCTCTGCATAAATATTACCTACCAGTGACGCATCTGGGACAAGAAATGAAGCCATTCATCTGCAAGGTAAATACATGGTGTTGTCAGAGGTGCCTGACACGGCCCTACAAACCCCGTGAGTTTGGCTCACCAGCTCATACGTCTCTATTTCATAACTTCGTTTTATTCATGAGTCCACAAAGAGAGTCACAACTGGGTTTTCATCTTTGCACAACTTTTTTAACCTTTTTTTTTTCTTGGAATCATTCATACCCTCAATCCATCATGAGGGAGGATCTACCCTGTAGACCACACAGAGATACCTAGAAGGCAAGAAGGCAGAATCCTAGGACCTTTGGTTAAGAGATCAGGGCTCAAGTCCAGATACTCCCACTTTCCAGCTGTGGGACCGTGAGCAAGTTCCTTCGCCCTCCTGAACCTCGGTTTCCCCGTTATAAAGTGGAAGGCAAAGGAGACCGTGGACTTGGAAGTGCCTGGACGTTGCTGAGTCTCCACAGGTGAGAGCACCATCCTAGGCTCTGTCACTGAATTAGGAAGCCCAAGGTGCCACTGATTCCAGAAAAGTGTCTCTACACTGAGTGGCCAGATTATTATGACCACCTGACATTTGTAGGCAAATTAGCTATAATTTCGCCCTGAAGTTGCTAGAGGGCCAGACCATTATAAATAGGGAAGCAGGTTGTTTACCACGACAGTAGAAGTGATTTTTTTTCTGAAGATATGGGTAAACAAAGCGATTTAACAGCCTTTGAACGTGGGTTATATTTGAACGTGAGTGGCCAGATTATTATGACCACCCCCATCAGTGCTTCGTTGAGCCACCTTTTGCCTTCAATACTGCGGCGATTCTTCTTGGCATTGACTCCACGATATGTTGAAAGGTGATGCGAGGGATCTGACACCATGCCTGATGAATAGTACTGTCCAGTTCTGTGAGATTTGATGGTTGTGGAACCAGCTGCCTGATGGCTCTTTTAACTTCATTCCACAAATGCTCAATTAGATTGACATCTGGTGATTGTGGGGGCCACCTAAGCAAGGTAAAGTCTCCCTCATGTTCTTGAAAACACTCCTGCACAATATGAGCACTGTGGCATGGCGCATTGTCTTGTTGGAAGAAGCCATCTCCATTGGGATACGCCGTCAACATGATAGGATGAACCTGATCAGCAATGATACTTAGGTATGTTGTGCTATTCAGACGCTGTTCCACACGAATTAAAGGGCCCAAATCATGCCAGGAAAAGATGCCCCAAACCATAACACTGCCCCCACCAGCTTGAAGAGTTATACTCATGCATGTGGGGTGCATGCTTTCATGCTGTTTCCGCCAAATTCTCACTCTGCCATCTGCATGATGCAACTGGAAACGTGATTCATCGGACCACATGATTTTTTTCCAATGCTCAACTGTCCAATCCTTGTGTTCCTGTGCGAATTGGAGACGTTTTATCTTGGTAACTGCAGACAGCAAAGGTGTTCAAACAGACCTTTGGCTTCCATATCCCATACGATGCAGTGTACGGCTAATTTGCCTACAAACGTCAGGTGGTCATAATAATCTGGCCACTCAGTGTATAGCTAAAGGTCGATGGTCTCAGCAGAGAGGTTCTGTGACTTCTCTAAGGCGTCTCAATTCCTCTGCCAATTCCTCAATTCCACGATGTAGGGACAGTCACTTTTAAGATTCCTGGGTCCTGCTGACTTCATCAGAATGCCATATTCTGGAACCTTGCCAGTCTCCAGCCTCTTCACTCACCACACCCCACAAGCTTTGCCTACACTTTGGTGGATGCTACTATTGCTTATCTAAGAAAGAGCCCCTTCCTTTTTACTAAGGAAACCCCAATTGTTTAGGTTTTGAGGAGTCATATGATTCAGGAGAAGCTACACACCTCATGAGCCTCAAGGAGTAAAACTTGATTGATCTAACCCAATCACAGTCATATTGGCTCCCTCTCCAGTGATGGCTTTGGAGAAAGCACATGACCAATTCTGACCAGTGAGAGCTCCTGGAAATGGTGCTGGGAGCTTTGGGGAAGTTTCTCCTAGCCCAGCGGTTCTCAACCTGTGGGTCGAGACCCCTTTGGGGGTTGAATGACCCTTTAACAGGGGTTGCCTAAGACCATCGGAAAACACATATATAATTACATATTATTTTTGTGATTAATCACTATGCTTTAATTATGTTCAATTTGTAACAATGAAATTGGGGTCACCACAACATGAGGAACTGTATTAAAGGGTCGCGGCATTAGGAAGATTGAAAACCACTGTCCTAGCCATAAAAAAGCCCAGCTAGTTTGGTTCAGGGGAAGAAGCATCAGCCTGCCGGACTGAATCCTGGTTTCAATTTACATCCGGGGAACATGCCCAGGTTGCAGGGGTTGATCCCCGGTGGGGGGGAATTGCGAGGAGGAGCCGGATCAATGATTCCCCTCCCATCACCTGA
>NW_005876927.1:0-9259 GCF_000147115.1 Myotis lucifugus | reverse complement strand
TAAATTTTCTCAAACAGTATTTTTGTATTTTTTCACCTGAATCAAGATCCAAAAAGAAGTCTACACATTATATTTTGTTGTTTAATGTTAATAAGTTAAAAAAAATCCAGAACAATGGCTCATAACTTCTTTGTGTTATTTACTTGTTTTAGAAGCTGGTCACTTGTCTTGTAGAATGTCCCATGTTCTGGATTTGTCTGTTTTCCCTGGTGGTGCCATCTCACTGTACTTTGGAGGTGGTGCTGTGTGTTTTGTATTGCATCACAGCAGGAGGCACGTGTCTGCTTGTTCTGCCTTTAGTGCTGCTAAGACTGATTACTAGTTTCATTGGATGATAGCTTGATATCTGCTTTTTAAGTTCCCCATCAATTTCTTCTCTAATTGTTTCACCCACTGATAATGTTTGACTGAATTAGATATTTCACTAAAGGTTGTAAATTGATGATGTAGAAAAATTATTTTATCCCCTCATTCATTAGCTGGGTATTTTCTGAAAAGAAAGATGTTTCCCCCCTAGCCAGTTTGGCTCAGTGGATAGAGCACTGGCCTGCATACTGAAGGGTCCCAGGTTCGATTTGGGTCAGGGGCACATGCCCGGGTTGCGGGCTTGATCCCCAGTAGAGGGCATGCTGGAGGCAGCCGATCAATGATTCTCTCTCATCATTGATATTTCTATTTCTCTATCTCTCTCCCTTGCTCTCTGAAATCAATAAAAATATATTTAAAAAAAAAGAAAAAACAAAGAAAGATGTTTCCTTATCAACTAAAGCAATTTGGTTATCCTGACATTAAGGTGTGTTTTATTAGTTCGTCTTCAGAGCAGGAAGCTGGTGCCTGGTTTTCCCACCTGTGTCCCAGCGGTCAGGTTTTTGTTTTTCATGTTTCCCTAGTTTGACCTTTTTCTTTTCTTTCTTAAAAAAATGTCATTAAGAACTATGGATATTTAAAAAGTTCAATGTCTTTAAATCAACTGTTTTCAGTAATTTTTGATGCACAAATTGCCTCATTTTGACCAAAAGAAGTCACTTAATGCGGTATTGGTGCTCTTTGGTGATGACCCTTTGTTTTACCATTTTTGTCTTTGAAAGCTTACTTGGTTTTTGTCATGAAAAACAATTCTAAACTTGAGAAATGTTTGGATTACAGATTTTTCATGAAATTTCTTCCTTCCAAGTACACATGGAAATTTGAACTAACGGTGAATAAAATGTTGCCAAAAAGATGTCCCTCTGGACTTCTTGCAGTGATTCATTTGCACATCAGCAATAAATGTATCAATATTGTTCAATCTTTCTTCTGTCTGTTCAGTGTTTTGTTCAGCAATTTTTTATTGCATGCATAACATATTCCATGCACCATTCTACTTGTTGAATAAACAATAATAATCAAGCAAATCAATGCTCTTATTGACTTGAAATTTATATCCTAGGAGGGGAGATAGGAAGTAAACAAGATAAATGAATGTAGTATGTTTTATAGCCACAAGTGCTAAGAAAAAAATGAAGCAGAGAAAAGATCTAGAAAAGTAGGTATATGTGTATGACAGTAAGTGAAGGGGTGTGGAAATTTTAAATCAAGTGGCCAGGGCAGGCTTCACTGGGAGTAAAGATCTGAAGGAAGAAAAGGTGTAAACCACTTGGTTATCTGGGAGAAGAGCATGTAGACAGAAACACGTGCAAGACCTACAGTGGGACCTACAATTCTTGCCTAGTGTTTGCAAGAATTGGTAAGGCTGGAATGGCTGGAACACATGATGCAAGGGGAAGGAGTCTAGGGCAGTGATGGCGAACCTTTTGAGCTCAGCGTGTCAGCATTTTGAAAAACCATAACTTAACTCTGGTGCCATGTCACATATAGAAATTTTTTGATATTTGCAACCATAGTAAAACAAACATTTATATTTTTGATATTTATTTTATATATTTAAATGCCATTTAACAAAGAAAAATCAACCAAAAAAATGAGTTCGTGTGTCACCTCTGACACGCATGTCATAGGTTCTCCATCACTGGTCTAGGGGGTCCAGAGGCAATGGTGGGGCCGATCATGTAAGGCCTTTGGGTGGCAATGAGAATATGTTTTGCTGACCTCTAACTAGAGAGTGTAATTGACCAAGGTCCCCAGTGGTTGCATTCCAAAACCCACCGACACTTCCTAGGGCTGCTTTCTTAGCCAATACTGAGTATGGCAATGACACTAAAGCTGTTGGGACTTTTTAAGTTCCCCATCAATTTCAGGGAGAAAATGGGACTTCTCTAATGGGTGACATTGGCTGATGGACTTGTCAAGCCTTCCTTAAACTGAACGGACGTACAGGATGCTCCCACTCAATTGTCCTTCCCTTCCTCCTTTCCTGAGGGTCAGATCTGCTTTTTGGTTTGATGATTTGTTCAAATTACCCCAGTTCCCTTCCCATTCTTCCTCACAGATGTTTCCCCTAATAAAATTCTTGCACTTTTTAAACATAATTTTTTACTGTGGAAAAATGTATAAATCTCAAAATTTACCATTTTAGCCATTGTTAAGTGTACAGTCAGTAGCATTAAGTATATTCACATTGTTGTGCAACCATTACCACCATCCACCTACAGGACTTTATTCCTCTTCCCAAACTGAAATTCCATACACAGTAGCATTGTTAAGTTAGCCTGCTGCCAGTGTTTCTTCAGGGACAGTTTCTGGAGATTTATTTTGTTCATTTGAATGGGCAAAGCTTTATTTTTCTTCGTATGCTTGTGGTCTTTTATTGAAAACTAGAGGCTCGGTGCACAAATTTGTGTATGGTTGGGGTCTGGCCAGCCAGCTTGGGCCGGGCTGGCTGGGGGGAGGGGACGTGGGAGGTTGGCTGGCCAGCCCCACCCCCTGGTTGAACTTGCTGTAGAGGGGACAATTTGCATATTAGCCTTTTATTATATAGGACTGGGCTTTTGAAGAAATAGCTACTTCTCCCAGGCTTTGCAGACTGGCTCTGTTTAGTGAAAGGTTTTCTCTAATCAGCCCAGTGTGAAGGTTTATGGTCTTCAGACCTTTTTTGGCCATGCATCTCTTGGGCCTGTGCTCCACCTCCCACCTCCCTTTTACATATGGCTTTTAAAAAATGACTTTATTTCCCTCAGAATCTCACTCCTGCTTCTTCTTGGGGCCGTTGCTGTCCTGGTGCATTCCTCAGTCAGTGAGCTTTGCCCCACGCATCTGCAGATCTGCCTGCTGCTTCCTGCATGTCCTTGCCTGAGATCCAAGCAGCTTTGGCTGTCTGAGCTCTGAGTTGGGCAATACTGAGACCAATTCCACAAGCAGCCTGCAGATATGTTAAAAAGTTGCAAATTTGTTTTAATGGACAGGGACTGGGGACTGGGCCACTGCTTCCCCCAAACTGGGAAGGAATGGGTAGACACATCAGAAAGTTTCCTAACATTTTGAATGTGGTTTTTTTCTTGCTGTGACGTTTGCTGGGTTGCTGCAAAATTTTGACTAATTTCCAGAATTCCCATAAGTTCTTATTTAATTTCTGATTACTTATTTAATGTCTTCATGAGGGAATAATGGCCTGGAGCTTCCTCATCTGCCATCTTGTTGACGTCACTGTGGGCTCTATCTTTGTGCTTTTAGTTCCATCTTGGCACCTGCTGCTCAGAGACCACAGACTGATACAGATGTGTCAGTCTTGGAAAGGATTTTACTTTTTCCCTAATGTGATTAAAGTTCTTGGAAGTCTTGAGCAGAGGAATGCCATGATCTGACTTCTTGAGAGTGGCCAGAATGGTGGCAAGGCAAAAAAATAGTAGACCACTCAGGAGGCTATTGGAACAGGCAAGTAATTATAGTGGCTTGGACTAGGGTTACAGCAGCAGATGTGGTAAGATTCAGAATATATTTTAAAGGTAGAGTTGGAGTTTATTTACAGATGTGATACCAAGCAAAAAAGGGCAACTGGAAGATCAGAATTGCCAGTGACTGAGAAGGAGAGAGACAGTGTGCAAATATCAGGAGCTCAGTACTGGATATAATAATTTTGAGCGGCCCATGAGACATAAGCTGGAGAGAATATGTGTGCTAAAAGTCTAAGGGAATGTCTGGCTTGGGGAAATACATTTTGGATAGTAAAGTGATGGTCATTAAACCTGTGAGACTCGATGCAATCATCCAGGCAGTGAGTGCAGACAGGAGAATGGCACACTCCAACATTCAGAGTGTGGAGAGATGAGGAGGGACCAGCACAAAATGTTAATAAACATAATCACATTGAATCACAAAAATATTCTTTATGTAATTTATTTCCTTGAGGAAACTAATCCAAAATAGGTCCAATAATTATGGACAAATTCTATAGGGTTTTGTAGTACATTCACATTGCTAATTAGCAGTCATTTTAGCAGTTATAGGATTAAAACCTGCCAAGTGGATACATTTTAAAAAACCACCACTTAGATTTGACAGACCCAAAGACCTAGTATTTTAAGTCATTACAATGATGTGAAATTCTATATTGCTATTATAAATTTAATATATAATATTGTTTATTACATAATATGTGTAATATAAATATTTGAAGTATAATGATCAATTACTGATTATTACATGTAATATATAATAAATGATAAATAATCTTCTGGTAGGTAAACCTTTCTTAAACAAGGCACTAAAAGCTTCAACCACAAAATAAAAAGAATTGATAAATTGAATTTTATTAAAATTAAAAACTCTTCACACAAATAGTACTTTGCAAAAGAGGATACCTATACAACCAGTTAGCATAGGAAAGATGCGCATTACTTACCAGGTGTATTTATTTATTATAAAGAATCATCTCACACGATTAAGGAATCTGACAAGTCCCCAGATCTGCAGTCGGCATGCTGGAGGCTCAGGAGAGCTGAAAGCAGAGGTGCAATCAAGTCCACAGGCCTGAGACGCAGGAAGAGCTGAGGTTTCAGTTCGAGTCTGAAGGCAGAAAAAACCTGCTGTCTTTGCTCCAAGGCAGTCGGAGAGAAGGGCTCCCTTTCACTCAGCGTTTTTGTTCTATTCAGACCTTCAACTGATTGGATGAGGCCCACCCACATTGGGAAGGACAATCTGCTTTACTCAGTCTACCAGCTCAAATGTTAATCTCATCCAGAAACATCCTCAGAAACGTACCTAGACTAATGTTTGACCAAATATCTGGACTTTCCATGACCTGACCAAGTTGACATAAAATTAACCATATATCTATATCTATCTATACTTATTTATATAGTTCACACATAAAATTACTCTGAGTGTTCTCTGGAATACTTTTGTAGAACACATGGCTTGCTTTGAAAGAAAGGATGTGCAATATGAAGCAGAATCACATAGCTAAATGCCTCCATGGAATATGGAGAAATGATGGCACACATCCAGCAAGATCAAACCTCCAGAGTTAACTTCTCATTTAACTGTTCTGTATAAAATCATCAGACTAATCACAGATTGTCAACTTGTAAATAATATGAATCCCACTTCAAACATACTTGAAGATAATAACTTTTCCCTAGCAGAGTTTGGTGATCTATGATGTGGCATGTAAAAGGGTTTGTTTAAACAAGAAATAAACCGTAACCAATAGAGGAGCTGGGTACATGCCTCACTGTGGATCTCTTGAAGTAGGAATATAGTTTTTAGGTCAGTGACAGCCAAGTGGAAAACTGCAGCAGATCTGTAATCTAGAGATGGTCATTCCTGTTCTATAGATGAGAAATCAAGCCGTGTGCATTTACCTAAGGATATTCAACAAGGCAATGACAGAGACTAGGATACGGTTTAGCAGGCTGAACAAACGTTCTACTTTAGTTCATACACTTTCCTGGCTCTGATTTCATGACTTTGACCTAATGCTCAATGGAAAGTCCTGACTGAGCAAATAATCCTTGCAGAGACTATTTCATGATGCCAATTAAAAAGTTTCCCTGGTGCCTCTTTGCTCTTCCTCCTTTCCTAATATACTGTAAATGTGTACATCCTTTACCTTGAAGAGATTCACTCAGGTTGTAGGGACCTGCTCCAGGTGTGACATGGCTATTAAAGCTCTTAAGTCACAAGTTCTCAGGGAGCACGTGGCTCTCTCTTCACTGAGGAACAGCGGGAACCACTCTGCCTGCATTTAGAGTTTTGTTAATAAAGTTTTTTGTTTTTTTTAGTTATGAAAGGAATATATGCTCATTGTAGAAAATGACAAAAAGCACAGAGAGGATAATAAAAATTATTTGTATGTATTCTGTGTGTCTTCTCATCTTGTGTGTCTCAGACTGTCTGGGCTGCTGAAACAACATACCGTAAACTGGGTGACTTATAAACAACCGAAATTTATTGCTGCAGTTCTGGAGGCTGAGAAGTCCAAGACCCAGGTGCCAGCAGATTTGGACCTGCTTCCTGCTTCATAGATGACTGTCTTCCCACGGAGTCGTCACATGGTGGAAAGAGCATGGGCTCTCCTTCATAAGGGCACTAATCCCATTCATGAGGGCTCCACCCTCATGACCTAATCACCTCCCAGGGGGCCCAGCCAGTTTCTAATACCATCACCTTGAGGGTTAGGATTTCAATATATGAATTTGGAGGGCACATATATTCAGTCCATAGCAGCGCATGTGTCTCAAGACTCCCTCTGCTTCTTTTTTATAAGCATAGATGTGACTGCATTTAGGGCCTACCCAGATAATCCAGGATAAGTTCCTCCTCTCAAGATTCTTTATTTAATAACATCTTTGCCATATAAAGTTGTTGAGACGAGAAATGTCCAAACCTGTAGAGAATTTTTGTAAGAGTTTATTTGAGCCAAACTGACAATTGCCAGGAAGCAAAATCTCAAATGCTCCAGAGAATAACAATTTTGCTGCTTCTTTTATGCATTTGGAATTAAGGAGGTTACATGAAGGTGGTAGAAAGCAAGGTGGAGATTGGGTTTCAGGATAGTTAGCAAGATTTTATAGTCTCCTGAGGGTGATTAAGCTTCGGAGGGGCCTGAAAAAGAGACATTTCAAAGGTGTGTGAACCTAGATGCACAGAAACAATGACCAGGGCTTGCTTAAGGCAAAAATAAAACTTTTTACCAAATAAGTTACATGCTTGGGGCATGACTAACCACAATAACCTGTTCAATTAGGAATTTATACATTTTTAAACATTGATTTCTAGAGGGAGAGGAATGGGGGAGTGAGGAGAGAGAAAGAGGGGGGAAGGGAGAGAGAAATATAGATTTGTTGTTCCACTTATTTATGCATTCATTTGTTTCTTGTATGTGCCCCGACCAGGGATTGAATCTGCAACCTTGGTGTATCAGGACAATGATCTAACCAACAGAGCTACCAGGGCAGGACCTTCAATTAGGAAATTATGATCAGATCACCCTGTGAGGTTTGCTTAGGTCACTGGATTTGTCAGATTTACTATAGAGCTCCATTTGCATCCACAAAGTAATATTTACTCTTTTTCCATAAAGGTAACATTAATAGGCTTTGGAAACTAGGGTGTGGATATATTATTTCAGGAGCCACCATTTAGCTCACTACACAATCTGCATGTTGCTAGCTTAGTTTTGAGTTACTTTGCATCAACATAACTAGAATCAATTTTTAAAAATTTCAAATTAGAGATCAAAATATCAAAGTTACCTACTCTCTTCAGATTATTTATGTTTTTTTCAGAGATAATTTGGTGAGATATAGGTAGTTTCTATTCCCACCATCCCACTACTTCTGTCCCCTCCCAATATTTGCTCACAGCAATGAATTATTTTCTTTAATGTTGGTCCTAATCCTAAGTAATAAAAGTACCACAAGCACACAATACATGCCTCTTAATAATTCTCAGTACCATTAATGTATTACATGTTATAAAAAAATGTTTGACATGGTGAAATGGAACAGATTGACAGATCTCAGAGGGAAGGAGGGGAGGGAGGACACGGGAAGAGATCAACCAAAGAACATATATATGCATATATACATAACCCATGGACAGAGACACTAGTGTGATAAAGGCCTAGAAGGGGTGAGGGCAGGGTGGAGGGAGGCAAAGGGGGAGGAAATGGAGGATCTGTAATAGTCAACAATAAAAAAAGTCTGATTCTTTCTTTGATGTGTAAAATAATTGAATGTAACTTATAGGCACTGCTAGGGGTGTTTTGTTTGCTTTCTTTTGCTTTCCCAGTTCTCACCTGCCAGCCAGTCATGGCCATCACAGAGAAGCAGCTGTCTGTAGAGTGGAGACAGTGTGGTGCTGAATGTTAGTGGCTGAAGGGATCTCAGCTTTCATCATTTCCAGTCACCTTGACTTGGAAATGCAGAACTAGAGTCCAGGAAAGTTAAGTGTCCTGGCCAAGGTCATGGGAACCAATGGTGGAAAGTGAGTCGAAGCCTGCTCTTCTCGTCCACAGGACAGTGACTCCCATCGCTGTCCCTTCATCCATTTTAGTATCATGATCCCACCACAAGAGCAACAGCACAACGTGATTCAGAGACTCTAAGACTATTGCAGGAGAACCAAAGTCAAAATTTGCACCTTTAAAATTTTGCCTCAAGTTGGTGATATAGTGATTTATAATGAGAAATATATATGTGGCCTTCGTCCAGTTTCTGGCACAGAGGTCCTGAAACCCTTGAAATTTCCTAAGAGAACAGAAAAATCAATGTGTATTTTGTTATGTTATTTTTGTTATGTAACTTTTGGAAAGCAGCTCTGGATGGGACTGGTTGCCAGGATAATCAATCACATAAGTCAGTGCCTCCCAACCTACAACCTCTGGGGAGGGGACAGGGTCTGGAGATTGAGTTTAACCTCCAATAGCCAATAATTTAATCAAGCATGCCTATCTAAGCCCAAGAGACAGGATTTGGAGAGCCAAATCCCAAGAGACAGGATTTGGAGAGCTTCCTGGTTCGTGAACCAGGACAGGTTCACTGGGACAGGGTGTGGAAGCGCTGAGCCCTTTCCCCATACCTAGGCCTACGCATGTTCTTTATAATCAACCCATGATCCAGTAAGTAAAATGTTCCTCTGAGTCTGTGAGCTGCTCTAACAAATTAATTGAACTCAAAGAGGGATTTATGGGGACCTCTAATTTATAGCGGGTAGACAGAAGCACAGGTAATTGACTCTGAAATGGGGAAGGGGGACAGTCTTGTAGGTCTGAACCCTTAAGCTATGGAATCTGATGCTGTCTCCAGGCAGATAGTGTCAGAATTGTGTTGAATTGCAGAACACATAGTTGGTGTCTGAGAATTGCTTGGTGTGTGGAAAA
>NW_005876926.1:0-9261 GCF_000147115.1 Myotis lucifugus | reverse complement strand
GAAATGCGAGGCCTGCTGTCTAGGAATTGCCCAGATAGGGGCAGATACTAGAGTATGTTGTATCTTTTTTCTCCTGTGATTTGGTCACATGCTAAGCTGATGCCTGGAAAGTATGGTTGTGGATAGAGACATGCATTTGGAATTATTAGCAAGTTTACACAGAAGAATGAGCTTGCTGATTCTTTCTTTATCTTTTTCTTTCTTTTCTTTGTCATTCTCTCTGATTTACCTAGTTCTCTTCTTTGCTATGCTTTCTTCCCTTTCTTCTTTCTCTTCCCTCGTTTTTCCTTCCCTTCTGTTTTCCCTTTACTTCCTTCTCTTTCTTCATTATTTGCTTTCCCCTCTACCTTCCTTCTCTCCCCATCTCTCCCTTTCTTTCTTCTCCCTTCCTCTTCTTCCTTTTCTTTTTCTTTTCTTTTTTTTTTAATATATTTTATTGATTTTTTTACAGAGAGGAAGGGAGAGGAACAGAGAGTTAGAAACATCGATGAGAGAGAAACATCGACCAGCTGCCTCCTGCACACCTCCTACTGGGGATGTGCCCGCAACCAAGGTACATGCCCTCGACCGGAATCGAACCTGGGACCTTTCAGTCCGCAGGCCGATGCTCTATCCTCTGAGCCAAACCGGTTTGGCATTCTTTTTCTTTTCACATATAGCTGTGGAATATCTATCAAGTACAGTGTTCTGGAAAAGGGTTTGAATATAGTATAAAATGCTGAACATAATCCCTTTTAAACAATAATTAAACTCTTGCCATCCAATTGGATATCATAGTGCATCACTACAGTGGTTGAAGGTGAGGCCCCTTGTAAAGACTGTATGCTCCTCAAAGAAAAGCGATCCAAGATCAGACAGTAACCCTGAAAACCTATGTCATATATACATGAAAATAAGTAGTGCAACAATATTCGTAATAGTGAAACAATGGGCACGGTCTAAAAATCAGCAAGAGTATATTTAAGTAAAACGTAATATGGCACATCTATCATGTTCTATTAAATTATCATTAAAATAATAGCTGTATGAAATAATCTTATTAAGTGAAACAGCAAGATGGAAATTATTTTCATATAAGATTGCAGCAGGAACATCCTTTGGTAAAATGATGAAAGCACACATACCCTAAAATGCAAAAGGGGGACTTTAAGTGTTTGGACTATGTAAGTATATGGAATTTTTTTCTCTTTTCTCCTGTTTTCTATAAAATGGCAATGGATTATGGAAATAAAACTGTGAGAATGCCTTGAAACAAAATATAAACAAACGAACATTGAGAAACCTGTGGATGAATCCTTGAGGCACAGTTTAATTGAGAAAAACATTATACCTTCCATTCATTCATGCATCATCCATTTATTTATGCAATTATTAATTCATTTCACAAATATTTTCTAAACACCCACCAACAGCCATCTAATCAGTCAGATTCTGTTAGTACAAAGGTGTACAAACAGGATTTAGGCTCCAAGACCACCCTGGCTGGACCAAGTAGCTCAGTTAGTCCTAGTGTCATCCCGATTTGCCAAGGTTTCAATTCAATCCCTGGTCAGGGACACATACAAGAATCAACCAATGAATGCCTAAATAAGTGGAACACCAAAGAATGTCGCTCTCTCTCTCCTTCTCTCTAAAATCAATAAATAAACATTAAAAATAGTAATAATAGTACTGGTAGGTTGATATCACTGAGACTGAGAAGAAGTCAGTGCCAGATAAACATTAGTCCACTTTCTGTATTATAATCATACTAGTAGCCCTGCGCACAAATCCATGCACCAGTAGCTTGCTGCCACCCTCCAGTAGCTCTCTGCCCGCTGCCCTGCCCTCCTGTAGCTCCCCCCGCCCCCCCCAATAGCCTGCTGCCCTGCCCCCTCCTGTAGCTCTCCACTGCCAGCTTGTAGCTCGCTGCCCCAACCTCCTGCTGATCCATGATCTGGTCGTTACACCGTCAGTCATTATGCTTCACGGTGTGACAACCATTTGCATATTACATCTTTATGATATAGGACTAGTATGTTTAGGATTTACAAATGCCAGGCACTGTGCTAAAGAACTTTACCTGGATTATATCATTAAAACCCTCACAATCATGGTCTAGCAGAGAGTTTCTGGCAATAGTTCACATTTTATAAATGAGGAAATTAGGCCTCAGAGATGTTAAACAAACTTGCCCAAGGTTACACAGCTGGTTAATACTGGAGTCTACCTTCCAATCCAAATAATTCGCGGGCCTGAGCTCCCAACGCAGGCCTCTTTTCTTCCTTCCCTCGCCCCCTCCTTCCTCTAGTTATTTTCAATATGGCATTTATCACTCTAAATTTCATTGACTGAGACTCAATGACCTGCAGCAAACATTAGTCTAAGGAACAATATTTGCACAATTTTCATATCTTAATGCAGCAACTTGAGCTTCCATAGAGATTTAAATCCCTAATGAAATTTTCCTGTCAAAATTCTTGCTGAAGGATCGTTTAATTTGCTGCTCATGATATCTTTGGAATGACTGGGTGCAGGAAACCAGCTTCCCTCCGACACCCTCTCTCTGACACCCAACACCCTTTCTCTCTCTCTTGCTTCTTCCCCACTGCTGACTGTGTCCTGGATTTAGGGAAATCCCAATTAACAGAGGATTGGAAGCGTGGGTGTGTGTTCGATTCTCCCCCAGACAATGCAGAGTTGATCCGAAATGTGAATCTTTGCCAATTAATTTAAAACTGATACTAAAACTTCTAATTATATGCATTTGGGGCCACGGAACCAGGCCTTGCATGGAGAGGCCCAGTGGCAGCTCTGACCAGTGTCTTCACTGTGGCCCCAGTCTGTGTCCTCAGCCCTGCTATGTCAAAAACCTATCTCTCCGCCCCCTTCACCCCCCCCCCCACCCCCCGCCGCCAAGAATCTGTAGTTAATTCCACTCAGGAAAACATGTACACACAAGAATCAAACTTACAAAGCGCTTTGATCTTAGTTTTTAAAAAAATATCTAAGGCATATAGCTGCCAGGTTAATGGAGCCCTCACAGCATTCAGAGTGCATCTCGATCACAGGTGGATAGCGGGCAGGGCTTCGGAGCAAGGCAGTGAGAGGAGCAAACTGTGGCCTTCAGAGGAGGAAGCCGCAGCAGCCAGGGTAGATATTGCTGAAGGCACATTTCTGCACCCTGCCTCCTGCTGCTGCCAGCCCTGCCCTGGAGAGCAGAGGTCAGCCTCCCGGCAGCCCCATGATCTTCTTGGCAATTTCTAATGCAATTACTTCAGAACCAGTCTCCTTTCCCTGCAAGCACAGGATCAAACTGTGGACTCTTGTCCTGTTTCCTCATCCTTACTGCACACACCCACCTAGGCCAGGTTCCCTCCCTAGCCTCAGAGCAAAGCTAGATGGAACTCTAGGACCATGAGCTGGCCAAGGATTCAGGCAGATATTTTCCAGGTCTCCTCTCTTAGGAGCACCATGCCAACCCCAGTTATCATCAAGATCCTGATTCCATCACTGGCCAAAGCGAGAGCAGCTCCAGAGCATGGATGCAGAGCAGAACCCAAGAAACGTGCAGAGTAAGAAGATGTCAGACCTCATGGTGCCTGCTCCCCACATCAGCACCCAGCACCCAGGATCCCCATGGTGGTGATACATGATTTTGGTACTGGAACATGTGGTGTCCCTGATTCTTTGTCCATTGGAGTCAAAGAACGAATCCATGGACAGAAGGTGATATAGCAAAAATGGAGATTTATTGAAGAACAAGTACAGACTCCCATGTGGGGAGGGGGAAAGAGTCCCACCGAGTCCCTGTTTCCATGGCTTATAAAGGCTGCAGATATTGGTGCCTTGAGATCCCCTCTGATTGGTCACTATTCCCTTGGACTGGTTCTATGGTAACTTCTGAGCTCAAAGGTTGAACCTCACTTGGGACATGTGAGGTTCTCCGCCCCCTTCTTCCTTATTGTTTTCTTTCTTCTTCTCCTTGTTATGAAGGTCTTCCTTCTCTTTATTTTGTAAATATAGACCTTTTGCTGTTTCCAGCTCTATCATTCTATGGAAATGTACCTGTTGCAGCTTTTCAGCTCTCCCATTCTATGAAAATATACCTTCTGCTGCTCTGCAGCCCTGTGCTTCCTCCATGGTCCCCTTAGTTTCTTTAAAATGTCAAAAATTTCCTAAGCCTGTCTTTTTCATCCCTAAAAATTCCTGTTTCAGTGGGCAGTAGGTGACAAGTCTGCAGGCGCAAGTCCTGACATGGGGCTTACAGCTTAAACTCTCAGAGTCATCTAGTCTTCATGGGAGGATGGAGGATAACTTCTGACTCTAGTCTATATAAACTGTCAAAAGGAAAATGTCCACAATCTACGGATCTAGTCAACTTTCATTCAGCAATTCATGAACCAGGCAGCATCCCATCTGGCAGAGAGAAAGAGCTCTGAAGAGCTGTACAAGGTGAGAGATTTTTATAGACCAACGTGAGCAGGAGAAAGGAAGTTATGCCCAGTGTTTGCTGATTGGTTGAAACAGGGTGACTTTCCTCATATGGAGCAAAGGGAAGTCTTAGAGGCCCGTGGGGTTACTTGTTCTGAGCAGGCAAGCACGAATTGGTTGACCTAGGCCTTTCTTTTCTGGGATTGCTGAGCATAGACATTTAGGTAAGTTTTGGTCGCTGATGTGGGGCTTAGCATGAGTGACTCTGGTTACTTTAACAGGACTGTCTTACATTCACACTTTGGTTTCTTTGGATCTTAGAAAGCAGGCTGTGCTCTGAGAGTGCCCTGTAAGATGATAGGAGCCTGCTATGTACTGGGATCAGTGGAAAGCAACAACAAAGATGACCTGGGTTTAGACGTTCCATCACTCCACACTGGGCTGTGGGCCCCACCTTCCCAGGAACAGTCACTTTGTGAATCCAGACATTCAGTTTGCCCTGGCATGTGGTTGTAGCTCCAGGCAGTGGACCAGTCAGCACAGCCACTTCCAGATGGCTTGTAGGGACAACTGACTCATCAGGTCTGAGCACAGTGGGTTTCCTTCCGAGGTACCAGGAAGCCTGCTGAATCATCACTTTCCCAGTGCCCAAACCATTCAACCCAGGGCAGAGTGGGGCTCCTTTGTCATGTGTGTCAGATTGAGGCAGAAGGAAACTTGAGAGCACCCTCCAAGAATCAATGTGGGGCCCGGGTACTGGGCAGAGGTGGCTAAGCAGATGCAGAAGGTTTCCGTGAAGAATTTTAGTGGGAGTTTCCCAAAGAGACCCATGCTCTGCACTCTTGCCTTTCCCAGTTTCATGTAACATACAGCAAAGTGTCCTTTGTGTGAACAATTAGATGGAGGGGTGTAAGGAAAGGTGTTCTTAATTGGGGGTTAAAGGTTCTTAGTTCTAATCCTATGACCATTTGCTTCAGGCAGTGTGGCTTTGGAGCAGGCTACCCCTGCAAGCCATTCAGAAGTGGGGTCAGCTGCACAGCTGAAATAATCTAGCCTTCTTTTATTCATCCACACATTATTCTCTAATTAAGTACATATAAAGTATACCATTTTGTAGATTCAAACAATCATTAAGGCTCCTATAATCAATAAACTCATAGTTTAGTAAACTGCATTTACTTAAATGGAATTATAGGCTCCAAAGGGTATAATATATCCAAGAGATGGAAATTTTTAAATTCAAAATCATATTAATAATTTGATAGGACGTTACTTAACCTTAATGGGTTCTGGTTTTCTTCTTTATAAAATAAGATTATATAGTCTCTAATGCATGCAGTTATTATTAGGGTTAAATAAAATAATCCATTCAGAACAGTTTGTGCTTGACACATAGTGAGAGCTCAATAAATGTATCTGTCATTATTATTGTTGGTTTTATTTTAAACTGTTATTGTTACCTTTTTAACTCCACAGTGTACATGGCCTTGAGATAGTTGCTTCCAGGGATTAAAAAACATGTCATATTACCTGGCCTCAAATTTTCCAGTTGCATAGAGGCAAGAAAAGATGTGTAAACAAGTACAAATAAGAACACATACAAGATAAGACAGCTTAAGGAAATATAAAAATGGGGCCAATACAAAATCACATAAAGTGGAGGGAAAGAACTGGGTTGCTCAGGACAGACTTATCTAGGTGGATGCATTGTGGCGAGCCCTTCACAGGGGGTGCTGTGGTTGTGTCCTGCTGCACAGGCTGCACTGCCCAACTTTACACGTATCATTCATACTAGACTGTAAAGGACTCTATGGTGGTATGTGACATGGTCCTGGGAAGGAAATTTTCATTAATAAATAAGATGGAGAAACAAAATATTCCTGAGGACAGAAAATAGAGACTGATCATTGCTTGTTCTTGGTCCATTAACCTATACTGATGAGAGGAGCTGTCTTCCAGACTGGAATCTGCTCAGATTACTTGTCTCCTACACTACTCCGCCCTCCAGTAGCCATGAAAGCATTGTTGGCAGAATGGATTAACATGTAAAATCTGTAACTCTTTTCTGGCCTTGAAAGAGGAGTAACAGACATCAGATTTTGACCCTGCCTCTATGAACCTCATCATTTTTATCAGGTCTATGGTGTTTTCATATATTTGACTGCTAGTATCTTCAAGACTACCCTGTTTAGTTGTACAAAGCATCTAACATTGACCAATAAATCAGGCAAAAATACACACCATTTCTGTGACACTAAGAAGATAATTACCTTTACATGGAAGAAAACTTTCTTCATAATCACACCATTCAGAGATGACCACCTTAGTCGTTGTAGTGCATTGCACTCCAACTGTTGGACATTTTCATGTGGAATATATGTCTTCAGCATCAGCCACTGCACTGAAAGCAGGGCTCATGCGTCCAGAGGGAAGCACAGCTGTCCTTGCCTCACAGCCCCTGCTCTGCTGCCTCCTCCGCTTGCTAACTGATGCTCCTTCTCACTCAGCTCTGTCTTGCCAGGAGTCCACTCCACCTGGGACGGTGATGGACTCTCCACCTGCCTGCTCAAGAACTTCTTGGATTTGTCACAAGACAGCCCCCAGCCAGTGTTCCTCATACTGACACACCTATTGTCTCCTGGAGAGCAGGCCATTCAGATGTGTCTGTCATCAGGTTCTCAGGACCAACATGGCTTTGTCTCTCATCTCTCTCCTGCCCCTCCTCTATTTTCACAGTCAGCAACAGAGAGCCAGTGTTATGGGATAGTTCTAGATTATTTGATTTTCTTTATAAATCCTTCACGTAGTGATTTGTCTCTCACTTCATTATCTATTATCCATTTTATTGACACCTTAATCAAATCTGAAGTAGGAAGAATCAAATGCTAACATCTTGTTACAAAATATACTCATTTTCTTTACAAAACCGGGATCATTCTGTACATATTTTGTAATCTACTTTTTCTGTTTAGATAATGTGACGCTTTTACCATAAAAATATGTAATTTTATGTTCTGCTACACTATTACTTTAAAAAGTGTAATATTATAAGCATGTAATAGAAGTAATTTTACCAACATTTAGGTTGGACTATTTAGTGTGTTTTCAATTTTTCATGATTACAGAGATTGACAGGCATTATGCATAATTCTCTACATTGAGGTATGGGTTATTTCTTAAGGATAATTTCTTGACTTTTAATACATTTAAATTACTTTTCCTCAAGAAAAGTTATGTCAATTAACATTCCCATGAGCACAGTATGAGAACCGAATGGTATTATTTAGTTGCTACTTTTATGGGCAAATTTATATTGGGAAAATTATCTTACCAAGATTTTAAATATAATTTTTTTGATTACCAGCAAAATTAAATATTTTTACTTTTATATCAATCAGTTTCATTTCTACTTTTGTGATTTTTAAAAATTATTTTTTTTGCTCAAGTCATATAATTTTTTTGTCTTCTTTAAAGTAGTTTGTTATTTTGAGGATAACAAATTGTGCACTATCATATATGTTGTGATTTTTCCAGATTGCTCTTTGATTTATTTTCCATGGTGTTTTTTGAAACCTACAGAAGTTTTGTATTTTATGTAATCAATCTATCAGTTATTTTATAAAATAAAATAAATATTTTACTAGCATAGCTTTTAAAATTTCATTATGTACATAATTTATTATTTATCATACATGCATGCATGGTTATACATAGTCACCATCTATCTGAAATTTATACTAGTGTGTACTTTAAAATAGAAGCAATGTTTTTTTAAATAGTTATTTTTTAATTTTAATTTTTATTTAAGTATGATTGGTATACACTATTACATTAGTTATATTAATTTCAGGTATAGAATATAATGATTCAACCCTTATACCTTACATTGTAGTCATCCTATCAGTTCTAGTAATTACCTGCCACCGTGCACATTGATCACAATATCATTGGCTATATTCCCCTTCACATTTCCCACCCCTCTCCTCTGCTAAACGTAAATTGGTCTCTGTTTCTCTCAGCAGAATTTATTGAATAATCTGAACGTCCTTCATTGATATAAAAAGAAAACTTAATCATATACTCCATAATCATATATATCTAGTGCTATTTTTGGACTTTCCATCCTATCAATAAACACCATAAAAACTTAAAATATATTTTATTCTTGGTAATGTGATTTCCATATATTTTCCTTATTTTAAAAAAGATTACAATTTGATTGATTAGTTATGTTTCAACAATAAACTATATAGAAGTTGTTTCACATATTTTATAACACCTAATGTATTGAAAAATAGTCCTTGTGTAATATTTAATAAAGTGCAGATTTCAAATCCATGTATGTGGTGTGAATGGAGTGACCATATAACTTGTCATTTAACTGGGACAGAGAGTGAAAGACAGAGCTGTGAATAGCTACAATGATAAAACTGTGAAGCAGGAGTATATGGTCCTCAAACTTGTAAAATATATATTTACACTTAATACATGTGGTTTCAAAACATAACTTGAAGGCAAAGTGCAAAATGCAGTACACATAATTTCCACATCAATGTATTTCTGTATTTTCTACAATACATTTTAGTTACTTTAATAATTATTAAAATAAGGACAATTTTAACAAACTTTGCAATGCTTACTGTGTGCCAGGCACTGTTTAAGCATATACAGATAATCCTCATATGTTCCTGTGAAGTATTTACATTAATAAAACCCTTTTAATGATGAAGAAACTGAAACAAACAAGTAAAATTATTTACTAAAGGATACATATTAAGTGATAGAGCTGAAATTTGAACCTATACATTATACAGTCTAAAAATGAAAAATGAAGCCCTGACCGGTTTG
>NW_005876925.1:0-9264 GCF_000147115.1 Myotis lucifugus | reverse complement strand
CAGGAGTGACTGGCTGTGTCATCAAGAAAGAGTAGGGATGGCGTCACCTGCTGCTGCTTTGACTGTGCCATTACACCTTCCAGATCAATCTGGTATTGTCTAAAAACTCAATCAGTCAACCAATTAAGTAAATGTGTTGAACCAGGCTCCATGCTGAGCACTGGGATTATTAGATTGAAGATGACTCGGCTGTGTTTTTAAGGCACTCACCTCTTCATTGTTAGGTCCAACTCTACTCCTTCTCAGTAAATCTGACCTTCTCTTCATCACTTCTGAGCTGTGGTCCAACCTGTTCATAGAGCAACCTCTCTTTTTCTGCTCCTTCCCTTCACTAAGCGTTCAGTTTCAAGTACTCATAAGTTTCCCCATGAATTTTACTCATCCTGCAGCCCTCTGATGCAATCCCTCATTCATCCCTCCTTTTCAGGGTATATGATTATGATTATGACTATTTATCATTTGCCCTTGTGCTATTTGTAGCATTGTGGTAAGAAGAAAAGATATTAATTTACATAGTTCTGCACCTCCCATTTAAAAAAATGGTTTTTAAATTGATTTTTTAGAAAGAGAGGTAGGGAGAGGGAGATAGAAACAGAAATTAGTTGCCTCCTGCACGCCCCCTACTGGGAGGTAAGCCTGCAACCAGGACATGTGCACTGACCAGGAATCCAGCCGCTCAACTGAGTCACACCGGCCAGGCCCTGCAGTTCCCATTTTTATCCTCCTAAGAAAGTTGAGTTTTAACATAGACTTGTGCTCAGAGGAATAACTTGTGCAGTCTGAGCCTCTGCCAGTAGATAAGAAGGAAGGAGTAGGGGCTGAATTCTGCTTCAGCTCTTGGACCAAACCACAAGCCCAGCAGCCGACAGAAGGGGGCACTATTTTCAAATTGATCTGAGGGCTGCCTATGTCTAATTGCCATGTCCAATGGGGGCACCTTTTTACAATTTGTCTGCCTAAAGTGGGTGCTTTTTCTAGTTCACAGAGTTGAATTTCTTCTAGGTGTTGGCCTTTTCACAATTGTGCCACCTTTTCTTCATGGCTGCCTTCACTTAAAACAAAGCCCAATGCAAGTAATGAGAACAGGCTGAATTTACATTTTTTTACTAAAAGTTTTGATCCTCTTACCTATGAATAAAAGCTTTTTTAATTTATCATGTATAATATGTGGGGACTAAAATAGAAGCAGCAATCCCACCAGGCCAAGAAGTGCAGGATTTTCCCACTTAGAGAGATTGAAAGTGCTGAAGGGCTAGGAAGAGTTAAGCCAGTACCTCCCATGCTTAGTTAAATAAATTGCTGATTAAAGTTCTCTCAACTTCAGCAGGGCAGACACCTTGCAGAATCCTCTTGTGAACCACAGACACAACCGCAGCATCTGAGCTGAGGACTGAGGGCGCCCCTGCAGCTGCTGGTTGAGCTCGTCAGGAAGCCAGTGCGTGCCGTGGGGAGGCAATTAGTCAGATCAGAATCGGGAGCTGCTCCAGAGAGCACATGAGTTAAACACTGAGACCCGAAGTATGGAAAGCCACTTCCACTTATCATCAACTTCACTTTTTCATGTTTAATTTGAGTGGAAGAATTCTGAGATGCTGTCAGCATTCAGCTTTCAGATACTCTCTTTTCTCAGAAATTACTTTCCACTGGTTGTCTAGTTGTTTTGTTTGTTTTCATGATTTCTATAGCATCATTCCATGATGGCTTAACCAAGATAACATAAATTTAACCATCATAATTGGTAAGCTCAGCAAGAGACCTTTCTGTTGGTGGAGGCAAAAGCCTGATTGTAATGTATGGAAGGGGGAGTAAGGAAGCATGTCATTGAGACCCATGGTTCTCAAACTTGGCTGACTTTGAGACAACTGAAGAATTTTTAAAAATCCCAATGTCTAGGCAGCTCCCCATATCAATTAAACCAGGGTCTCTATAGATGGGTCCCATCAAATGCTCCTCAAGTGATTCCAGTGTGCTAAGTTTGAGAATCACTATTATAGATCAGTGCCTCTCAAACTTTAACGTGCATGTAGAGTTCCCAGTAGGTCTGGGATGGGACCCAAGATCCTGCATTTCTGACTGGAGCCCTGTGATGCCAGGACTTTTGGTCCACTGAGGGCAGAGATAACTCTCCTCAGTAGGTTTGACTATGAAAGGTACAATGGAACAGGGCAGATAGCTAGAGGGAGATATGGAGTCAAGGAGGGATTATTGGTATTATTTAAAAGGGCATTATAAAAATACTAGAGGCCTGGTGCACACAAATTTGTGCACTTGGGGGGGTCCCTTAGCCTGGCCTGTGCCCTCTTGCAGTTCGGGAGCCTTTGGAGAATGTGCACCTGCCAACTTAGGCCCGCTCTCCAGGGAGGATTGGGCCTAAGCTGGCAGTCAGACATCCCTCTGGCAGCTTGGGAGCCCTCGGGGGATGTCCAGCTGACATCCCCCAAAGGGAGCAGGCCTAAGCTGTCAGTTGGACTTCCTTAGCACTGCTGAGGACGTGGGAGAGGCTCCCACCACAGCCGCTGTGCTCGCAGCCCTCAGCCTGGCTTGTGGCTGAGTGGAGCTCCCCCTGTGGGAGCGCACTGACCATCACGGGGCAGCTCCTGCATTGAGAGTCTGCCCACTGGTGGTCAGTGCAAGTCATAGCAACCAGTTATTCCTGGTCGTTCCGCCATTAGGGTCAATTTGCCTATTACCCTTTTATTATATAGGATGTTTTTACAGTGATAGGAATAGTCCAGGAAAAAGAGAGAGGGTTTAACAATGAAAGAGAGATGGAAACAACTGAAAAAGCAAAGTTTCTGGGGATGCAGGAGGAGTGAGATCCTGAGTATAGGTAGAGGAGTAGAGTCTTCATAGGAGGAGGGAGTATGCACACAGACCACAGACTGAAAGAAAATATTTGCAAATCATAACTCCAATGAAGGACTCATATCTAAAATATATAAAGTGCTCTCAAAACTCAATACTAAGAAAAAAAACAATTACAAATGGGCAAAATATATATATTTTTAAAGAATTCTTTTTAAAATTTTTTATGTATTTATTTTTAATATATATTTTTTATTAATTTCAGAGAAGAAGGGAGGAGAGAGATAGAAACATCAATGATGAAAGAGAATCATTGATTGGCTGCCTCCTGCACACCCCCTACTGGGGATCGAGCACACAACCAGGCATGTGCCCTTGACCAGAATTGAACCTGAGAGCCTTCAGTCCCTAGGCTGATGCTCTATCCACTGAGCCAAACCAGCTAGGGCAAAATATTTTAATATTCACTTCACCCAGACATACACAGATGGCAAATAACAGCATGAAAACATGCTCAACATCATTAGGGCAATGAAAATTAAAATCCAATGAAATGCTATCACACAGCTGTTAGAATAGCCCAAATTGAAAAGACTGCCATAGCACGTGCTGATGAGGATGTGGAAGAACTAGAGCTCTCATGCACTGCTGGTGGGAATGCAAAATGGTATACTTATTTGGGGAAACAGTTTGGCAATTAAAAAAAAAGTTAAGTATACTTTTGCCATATAATCCAGCCATTTTACTCTTAGGTATTTACTCTTAGGTATTTACAGATTTTTATTCAAATATTTGAACATGAATATTCATAGCAGCTTTATTTGTAATAGCCAAGAATAAAAAACAGTCTGCTGTGATCTGAATGTTTGTCTCCCCAAACATTCTTAATATATATATATATATATATATATATATATATATATATAGAGAGAGAGAGAGAGAGAGAGAGAGAGAGAGAGAGAGATTGATAAAAATATATATGTATTGATTAATTTCAGAGAGGAAGGGAGAGAATCTTCGATAAGTTTTCCTCCTGCACACCCCTCAGTGAGGATCGAGCCTGCAATCCAGGTATGTGCCCTGACCGTGAATCGAACTGGTGACTTCTTGGTTCCTGGGTCGATGCTCAACCACTGAGTCACTCCTGCCAAGCTCCCCAAACATTCTTTAAGAAGAAAAAAAAGCCAGATCAAGTATGTGAACAATAAAATGTCAATAATTACATATCTATCAACAATTGGAGCTAAAAAAAAACAAAATAAATGAACAAGCAGAATAGAAACAGACTCATAGATACAGAGACCATTCTGACGATTGCCAGATGGGAGGGCTGTTTGAGGGATGGGTGAAAAAGTGAAAGGATCCTATATAATAAAAACAGAATATGCTAAGTATCTGACCGTTTGGTCGACCTTTTGGTGGACTGCTCGACCAGTCACTATGACGTGCACTGACCACCAGGGGGAAGATGCTCCAACTGGTAGGTTAGCTTACTGCTGGGGCCCAGCCAATTAGAACTTGGCAAGAGGTCGGACACACCCTAGAGCCCTCCCGCAGTCCCTCCCCCATCTCTCAGCCAACCTCCCGCGGCCCCTCCCTGGCTGGCTGGCCAATCTCCTGCAGTCCCTCCCCACCAACAGGCCAGCCCCCATCGGCCCTGTTCTAGACTGGGCGAGACGGCCCTGATTGGCCCAGATCACTGGCCAGGCCGAGGGACCCCACCCATGCACAAATTCATGCACTGGGCCTCTAATTAAGAAATACAAATTGGTAGTTACAGAATAACTACCAAAGTATAGCACAGGGAATCTATAATAATAAAAGCAAAATATGCTAATTAACCAGACGTCCTTCTTGATGTCCTTCTGGACTACCTTTTGGACGAAGCCAGGGCTGCAAAGGCTGAGGCAGCTGCCATGGCTGTGAGGGCCAAGCCCCTTGCACGAATTTCGTGCATTGGGCCTCTAGTCCTATATAATAAAAGCCTAATATGCTAAGTGTCCAGTCGTCCAATCGCCCATTCAACCAATCAAAGCATAATATGCTAATAATATGCTAAGGCCGCTCAACCACTCACTATGATGTGCACTGATCACCAGGGGGCAGACAGTCAATCGGTCGACCAGTCACTATGACGTGCACTGACCACCAGGGAGTAGATGCTCAACTGGTAGGTTAGCTTGCTGCTGGGGTCTGGCCGATCAGGACTGAGTGAGACAGGCCAGACATGCCCTGGAGACCTCCTGTGGTTTCTCCCTGGCTGGCCAACCTCTTGCGTCCCTCCCCAACCCTGATCATGCACCAGTGGGGTCCCTTGGCCTGGCCTGTGCCCTCTCGCAATTGAGACCCCTCGGGGGATGTTGGAGAGCTGGTTTCGGCCCGATCCTGCTCAATGCAGAAGCTGCCCCCTGGTGGTCAGTGTTCTCCCACAGAGGGAGCACTGCTCAGCCAGAAGCCGTGCTCTGGTGAGTGCAGCAGCAGTGACGGGAGCCTCTCCCGCCTCCACAGCAGCACCAAGGATATCTGACTGATGGCTTAGGCCTGTTCCCTGCAGGGAGCAGGCCTAAGCTGTCAGTTCAACATGCCCTTAGGGCTCCCAGACTGTGAGGGGTGCAGGCCAGGCCGAGGGACCCCCCCACAGAGTGCACGGATTTCCTGCACTCGGCCTCTCTCTGTATAAAACCCTAATATGCAAATAGACTGAATGGCAGAACAACCGAACAACCGGTCACTATGACGTGTGCTGATCACTAGGGGGCACGTGCGGAACATAGTGGGCATTGGCAGCAGGTGGCAGAGAGTGGAACATGGCGGGTGTCAGCTGTGGTGTAATGGTGGAGCAGATGAGCGGGGGTGCCAGACCAAGGCGGGGTGCCAGCTGCTGTCATTGGGGTGAGACTCTGGTGGTTAATGAAAGTTCTTTGCTCCCGTGCTCCACATTCCTGCCCGGCGCTCGCACCCACTTCTGGTGCCAGCGTCATTTGCACCCACTGCCAGCGGTCAGCGTCGATCCCGATTGCTTGGTGCCATAGGTGGGTGCAAGTGGCGGCTGCTGGCCCTCATCACCCCTGAGGGGCTTCTCCACCTCCCCCTTCTCCTGAGGGGCGATTGGGGCAGCAGCCACCGCTCGCACGCGCTGATGGTGCCGACCCACTCACGGGCACAAAGGATGGGCTGAGACCCACCTCTGTGCCCACCGCAGCCTCATGGCCCACAGTTCCTTTCAAGGTGCACAAATTTGTGGACTGGGCCCCTAGTATAGTCAATAATAGTGTAATAACTGTGTGTGTTGTCAGATGGGTGCAAGATTTATCATGATGATCACTTAGTAAGTTATCTAGTGTCTAATCACTGTGTACACCTGAAAATAATATAACAATGTATTTCAACTGTAATTGAAAAAGAAAAATGATTTAAAAATAAAAAAATACATTATAGATGTGATTTATTTAAGAAAGATAATATAGAAGTTTATCAACAGACCTATCTCAATGTAGAAGGATTTGGCTCTAATCAAATGATTAATCAAATGATTGGTAAATGAGTGAAGTATATATTTATCTGTATATATAAAAGGCTAATATGCTAAGTGTCCAGCTGTCCAACTGGTCTCTATGACACACACTGACCACCAGGGGCAGATGCTCAATGCAGGATCTGCCGTGAAGCGCACTGGCCATTTACAGAGAAATGGCACTGCGGACCTGGCGCCCACAAAGCAACACTCAGCTTCCCCCAAGTTGGACACGGGCCCCTCCACCACCCTGGAGCGACAGCCCACCAAATCGCAGCCGACGCTGTCAAGACCCCATGGTGTAAAATGCTTCCCACAGCCCAGCCCAGCCTGGAAATGGTGGCTGTGGGAGCCAGGTAATGACATCACGTAGCAACGCCCGGGCTTCCTCTCCCTAGCGACTAGCTTCCTTGGAGTGTCTTCAGCCCAGGAACACAACTTGCTTTATAGTCAGGTGGAAACAATTTACACTTTAACCAAATGTCCGTGAAGCGTTTTCCCGTGCCTCATCTCATTTGATCCTCACAGAAGTCCTGGAGTAGATAGATAGGTGACTCAGTAGAATCCTATTTTCTTTTCATTAGCCAGGAAACAGAGATTTAGAAAGTTTAGAAACTTGACCCAACTGAAAAGAAGTAAGAAATGGTAGACCTTGAAAATGACTTCAGGTTTTCTCACTGCACAGAATATAGTCAAAGACTGCTGCAGTTAAATATTTTACCCTTTGTTCTCCCTATGTGATCTACAATAATAATCGGCTTCGTGTTGATATTTACTGCTGTGTTGCTGACAATTACCTGAAAGAGAAGTTGAGGTGCTTCACTGGGCTGGAAAAAGTTTAGCTAAATCAGAAAGCAGGTCTAATTAAGCAAGTTTATTTATATATATAAAGCTCTCATTGGCACCAATTGCATGCATGTGTTTCTATCTGTCATTGTCGATTGTGAATTTTTTGAAACTTCTATTACAGAGAAAGCAATATTAAAAGATTTCTTCTAATTAATTTCCTTTCAATGTGCATGAATTCATGCACCCAGCCTCTAGTGTGATATAAAATAAAATGTTTAAGATAGGCATCATTTTGATTTCCTAATTTAATAAAGTTTTTCAGTCTTGATAGTCATTTTTAAATTAAATTCATTGGTCAATCAACTTATATAGGTTTCAAGTCAAATTTCCTTTCATCACCATGTATTTGACCCCCTTTACTCTTTACTACCACCTCCCCACACCCCCCTTTCCAGCTGGTAACCACCATACTGGTCTATGAGTTTTTATTTGTCTGTTTGATGGTGTCAGATAAGAGGCTTCTTGCTATGATGATGTAAAGATTTTTGTAATTATTCTGCCCACTTTCCCAGCCAATCCATCATGTATCACTAGGTAGAAGTACTGAGGCAATTCCCTCAGATTCCTCATGCTCTCGTCTACCCTTTGAAGGCAGCTTCTGACTCTAGAACCTCCAAGCTTCTTGCACTTTTAACCTTCAGGGTGTTAAGTTGAGACTGTACAAAACCACCTCAGAGGCCCAGAATTCTGCAAAGACAGGAAAAACATTTTCCATCGCTGTAAATAGAAACCTGAAGCCTGTCACACCTAATTAATATCACACACGTTAGGAGCCACAGACAGAAAGGAAAGAAGTGGAAACAAAACATCTGTTGCTTTATTTAGAAACCAAACCCACGCCAGAAAAACAAGTCTCTGGTTTTCAGGCATGTGGGGATTTCAAATGCCTTACCCCTGAAGACTTGAGGTAGGGAGCATCATGTTCAGTCCTGGTTCGTGTCCTCTACACTCGAGTGCCAACTAGAGCAGAAGGAAACAGCAGAGCTTCTTTCTCTGCCTTTGTTGACACCACCCACCCACATGTGCCCTGGCTGGGAATGGAACTGGCGTGTTTTCAGAGTATCAAGAATCAGAGGGAAAATGTTTTCCCAGCCTTGAATTTCTTTCTAAATGGCTTGTTGCTCAAAACCCAGTCGCATGTTCACTCCTAAATCAATCATTGGCAGGGGACTGGCACTACCAATTGGGGTTTAGATAGTCAAGGTTCACAGGGGTGCCGCCTCACCTAGTGTTTATTAGTCACCTGAGAACTAAAGAAAGTTGGAGTCTTGTGGAAAAAGAAGAAAGCGGGGTGACTGTTGGGTAGGGGGACCTCTAAATAGAACCTGCTGCAGAAGCACCTATGGATTTGGCGAAATTTAGGCTAGTCCTTGAAGAATATATAGGTCAGATATAGACATGAAAAATGGGGAAAGGGACTCTCCATTTGGAGGGAATACCCCGAGCACAGAGACAATAAGGTGCTGAGTGTGTTCGGTCCAATTCCATTAGAAGGTGGTATACATGCTGGGAAGTGGGTTAGCTCACATGCAAGGATATATTGGTTTTAGATCATAAAGGGTCTTGAATGTCAGGCAATAGAATCAGGACTTGATTTAGTAAAATAAGTTTAAAACCACTACATTGGATGGTATTCTGAAAACTTTTGATTCTTGTTCTCACTCACTTCCTGATGTTGGGAGTGGAGCGGGTCAGAAATAGTATTCCTCCCAGGATACTTGAGTTAGAAACAATGAGGTGAAGATGTAGGAGTTGGGCACGTGGAAATGAAAATATCACCTGTGTTTCTGCTACAGACTTGGTTGGACTTGGAGGGCCTGGCTTATGAATGCAGCAACCATGGATTCCCCAGTAGGCATCCCAGAACCAGATTTAGCTTCCCAATTGGCCATGGCAGTGCCAGCTGTCTGGGTCTCCCCTGTGGATGCCAAGGAGGAGCAGTGTGAGGTGTGTACTCTCTAAGGGGTGGCAGATCCCCAAAGAGGAAGGAGAAAGGGCCTGAGACAGGCACCTTTAGCTTCTCTCAAGCCCACCAGCCGTGTAGGCTATTTCTTCCTTAGAGAGAAATAGAAGGAATTTGAGTAAGAAGCTGTAGG
>NW_005876924.1:0-9266 GCF_000147115.1 Myotis lucifugus | reverse complement strand
TTTTAATTCCTGAGTATAAATTACATTTTTTATTTTTCTTATCAAATGTCATAATTTTTCTTATAAACCAGACATTTAAGATAATATATTACAATTACCCAACTCTGAATTTTATCGTAGAGTGTGTGTGTGCTTTTGTTGTTGTTTGCTTTGTAACTGGCCTGTATTTAAACCTCCATGATGTTTTTGTTCAGTTTTGTTGTCCTTATTTTTGTTTTTAAACACTGTCTAAGGGTCATCCCTGTGTCTTTTTAAAAATATATTTTTTATTGATTTCAGAGAGGAAGGGAGAGGGAGAGAGAGATAGAAACATCACTGATGACAGAGAATCATTGATCACCTGCCTCCTGCACACCCTACACTGGGGATTGAGCCCACAACCCAGGCATGTGCCCTTGACTGGAATCGAACTGGGGAACCTTCAGTCCACAGGCTGATGCTCTATCCACTGAGCCAAACTAGCTAGGGCCACCCCTGTGTCTTAATGTCTTAGTGGCCAGTCAATATTTGGGGCAGAGGCTCACTTGAACACATGGATCCCATAGGGCTGAAAGACTCTGCAGCATGCATTCAAAATCCACCCAGTTTTCAAATGCGCCTGGACCTTTGGTTTCTGTTGGCCTCACTTTGATTGTCCTTGTACATGTTCTTTCCCTGGTCAGTCAGGGAGCTCTGATGAGCTTATCAGGTCCATCTTTGGCTCTCTAATTTCTAGGTTCTCTCCATTAAATTCATGGCTTCTGGATGTCTTCTCAACCTCCAATTAACAAAGGTACTGGCATCTCTGTGCATTTCGTCACGTACAGCTGCTTTTACTAATAATGTGGACATGGTCTTTGGTCTTGACATTACTAGTAAATTAAGTCAGCCCCTTTGGACAGCATGACTACTGGTTTCCAGAGCCAGTTGCACCCTGGAAAAGCTATCACTTCACCTGGACTGGACGAAGGAGGTAAGAACAGCCCAGGGAAGAAGGCTGCAGACCCCGCTGTGCTGACCAGGGTTCCAGTAGCTGTTTATGAATAAGTGCTTCTCAATAGTTGTTTTTGATCATTTTTCCCAGTTTCATATTTTCTGGAGAAATGATATTTTGATCTTTTCATGACACCATGACAGAGTGCTTACCTCTAGATACTGAATTTAGATTTCAAATATTTCTGAGTATGATAATTTGATAGTAGTAGGAGGAGAATTTTCATAGCACTCATCAGATTCTATTATAATAAATATTTAAAATTATGTAGCATTTACATATCCCATAAGTAACATCTAATAAACAGCTTCTGATGAGAGTGATACCGAAAGAGTTTTGGTTATCCTGCAGGTAGGCATGCACACAACACAGAGAATAATCAGTAAAGGATTGAAGGAATGAAGAATCTGAAAGGGACCCCAAACAAAATAATGCTTTTGGTTAATATCATTTGGCAGCTTAAGATAGTCACACCTGCCTACTTCAGGCTCCTTCAGGTGACAGGGCCGAAGTCTTCATAGTTGGTGAAAATGCTTCCCCATACCCTTGATATACAAAGTCCCAAAGTTGCTTATTGTGCAGCCAACTTCAAATTTTAAATGGTGAAACTCAAGTATGGGATGCAGGAAAGGAACCTGATGAGAGCATTCTTCATTGCTGGAGATGGGTATATGTATCATAGCTTGGAGGCTGAAAAGGAAGAAGTTAAAATAACAGACTTATGCCTTTAAGGACCTATGTTTAAATTTGCTGCTTTGAATCTATATCATATTGAGCGATTTAGTTATTTAACCTCCTCAAGCCCCCTTTTTTAAAAATAGAAACTTCTGACAATAGTATCTATTTTATAAGGTCTTTTCAAAGATTAAATGAGTGAATCTGTATAAAGTGCTCACTTGGTACTATGTTAAGACCTGGGTGCATTGTACTGTAATTTATCATGTTTCTTTTTAGTGGTCTGTATGTCTTTCTTTGTGAGCTTGTTAAAATCTTGGAGAGGAAGTACTGTGGAATTCAGGAAAAGCTGTGATAGCAATGCATACACATGGAGCACAGAACAAGTTCAGACAGTTAACAGAATGTCTAGATTTTTTTTATTACATTTCTCTCTAGAAATTCACAAGCTGGAAATGCTCATAACCTTTGGCATTTAGTCAAATCCTCTGAGAGAATGAGAAGAGCATTCTGTGCTTTGTGAGCATAGAGTAATCTTGAGACCTCCTTGTCAATGTGCATTTTGCTGCTGGGGGTGATAGAGAATCTAGAATAAGGAGAAATTGAGATGCACAAATAATACAACCCTTATTTCAGCCAATTATTACAAAATATTTTCTTATAAATGCAGGTGTCTGTGTATAATAATACACTTTTACTATTGTTTCCCATGTTTTAGATCTGTTATTCTGCCCAAACACATAACATAAACAAAGCATAATCTTTTGTAAAAAAGAAATAACTATCCCTGGCTGGTGTGGCTCAGTTGGTCGGAGGGGTCTCAGGTTTGGTCCCCGGTCAGGACATGTGTGGAAGACAATCAATCAATGTTTCTCTCCCTCTCTCTCACTTTCTCTGCCTCTCTCTCTCCCTAAAAAATCAGTCAATCAATAAAATAAAATTTATTTTATCTATCTGTGTGTTGTTTTGTTTTGCTGAAAATGTGATGGACAATTTTATTATTCATTCCCACAACATAAAAAATTTAATCTGAGTGCTTTTTAGTGATCTTTACTGTTCTTAAAATACTGCTGTGATTCTCAAGAAGTATATATACATACATTAAGGCTTTAGTATTCATTATTTTTTTATCGCTACATGTCTGTACTGTCATGTAATAAATCAGTGGGTGAATACTAAAACTACCATATTTCAAGTAAAATGAATTTGCATATTTAAGTCTTTGCATTTTTGATAGAGCTTTCAGATCACAAACCTATTGACATTGATTTCTCTTCTCTCTTGCTTTTGGCTGATTGTTTAGAATCAATCTTTTCCCTTCTCATAATGCAGAATACTTTTCTAAAGCACATTTAAAGGATTAGTTGACTTAAATTTATTTTATACTCTACTTCCTACTTTTACCAGTGTTCAGAAAAAATGCTATAGTGGAATATATTATTATTTTGTTGTTGTCAAGCATCCAATCTTCCTACATTATATAAACTCTCCATTGCTTATATTGGTGAGACATAGTGTCTTAACCTCCTCAACAAAGAAGAGGGTCTTTCTTTGTTTTGTTTTTGTCTCTCACTCTCTGGCAGAGGAATTTGACCCTTGCTGCCACACTCAGACATTTCCACTGGGGTCTTTGAATCTAGAGCAAGCACCGCTGAGATGAATTAATGGCTGAATGTGTTCTCTATTGCCATGTAGGCTACAATGAAGGCTGCCAAACTCTGGAATTCGTCATTTCCAAGCTTCCCACCTTTTCCAGGTCTTAACAATAAAACTATTTTTTATCTTGTATAACAAGAATTGGATTATCTTTTTTAAAATTCTGAATAATAAAACTGTTCTGAAAACAGTTATTTTTGCTTAAACACTGCCTAATTCATGATGTTACATATATAATTTAGTAAATTCATTCAGTCATTCACTTATATTATTTAGTTCATTCATTTATTGAGTATCACTATGGATGGTATAAAGCACATAGGTTTTACTAAATTGGGCATATCTAAGTTCATATTCTAACTTCAACAGTTAGTATGTAATATGGAGTAAGATGTGTTAGAAATAAATAATTTATTTTGTAACTCAATGTATAAGAAAAAAAGCAATAAATTTAGGGCCAAAAAAATGACTTCATTCTTTTTTTCTTTTATGTCAGTTCTAGAAAGGTATTACTGTTATGGTATCTCATGAAAGAGGTCATTTATACCCAGAGAGATAAGCAGCTTGCATGGCCCACAGCCCCTGCATGTTCTGAGTGTGTCGACCATGTCTGCCAGAACAACGCCACATGGGGTACTCTCAGCACTTCTTTGCATCTTGTCCTTACCTGTCTTGTCTTTAACTAACTCTATAAAGTGTCAGTTTACATTTTATTTCCTCATGGAAACTTTCTAAACCTCTGCCAGCCTCTATTCCTAACCCAGTTTAGACATTCTCATGATAGGGACTTTCAGCGAGCTTTTCTTCTGTGTGGGGCTCTTCACAATTATAACTCAATCATTATTTTTATCATTATTCTATTAAGCTCTATGAAAGCAGGGTCATTATCTTAATTGTATTTCTAGTGCTTTACACTGTGCCAAATTTATAGTGGGTACGCAACAGACATTTGTTGGATTAGATGAATAAAAATTACTACCAAAATGAAAGCCTGGTTGTTTGATTCCAACTTCCAGATCCCTCTACTCACCTGTGATAACCAGAGAAAAGAACTTCAATTTCAGAAATATATCCTGTTTACAACAAAACCATACCAATGTTTGCCATGATTTTGGATCCCAGTCTATTTCTTTCCCTGATGTCCTGGGAGTCACATATTATATATCTTGGCCAGAATATCAACCTGCAGCCACTTCACTGTTCTCTCAATGGTGAGCTCATTCATCTTTCCATGATTTAGATAGGCTATAGGGCTTCTGTTTGAGATAACTGATTACAATATAACCCTTAAAGACACCCTCAGGTTATGAGCCAAAGGCATGGGAGCAATTCCAGACTCCATCACTCTAATTATAGGAATAGCTCTCTAAGGGTAGAATTCTCAATTCCAAGGCTGGTGGGCGACACTAGCATTTTGACGAGGGTCCATAGATAATGTAAAAATGAAAACCAACAGAAGTCATCCCTTTATTTGAAAATGAATGGTATTCCCAAGCAAATAAAAAGTGGATTTGCAAATGATTTAAAGTGCCAAATATTTTCTAAGCATCTCAAATTTTTGTAAACAACTAAAGGCCTGATATTTTGTAGGGATTCCAATCTTACTGAAATATAGATTGAAGCAGTTAGACTTAAGAGAACTATTTATTGACTATATATCCCTTATTGATACTCAAGGCTTATAGAAAAATATCCATTTAATTCAAAATATTGAATGAAAAGGATAAATGGGGTGATAAAAGAAACAAAATCCAAGATACACACAAAGGTGGTTGAAGAGTATTAAACATTTCCAATCTCCAAGAATAAAATTAAGTACATCAGTTGACTAAAATTATGATGCTGAAGTCCCTGGCACACAGTGTATCTGTGCTCATTCACTCATGTGACTCTAACTTGTCTTATGAAAGATCACTCTCAGGGCTCCATCTTTCTTCCACCCAAATTTAAAACAATAATAGCTAAAATGGAGACAAACAGCAGTAAAAGTACAGCTCCATTCAAACACATGATGAACTTGGGTGATGCATAAATGCCAGGTCCAAAAACTAGCAGAGACAACTGGGTATTGGCCCGTACTGGATAATGGGACTACAGGTTTTCTCCAGCAGGAGAAAGAACATGTCAAATGTTCCTTCTTAAGGGAGACCTCAATTTAGTCACGAGAGGAACCTGAATCAAGCCACCAATTATGATATTGACAATCTGATTTTTTTGACTTTCTGGTGTGTGGTGACACCATACACTTCTCTATACTGAGATCTCTCTAACTGGCTCCTTTTTATTCTTATGTCCTCATCATTTTCTATCTCTCTTCTTTTCACCACTCTTTCTCTTACTCTCTCTCTCTTTTCTTCCCATATTTATCTCTCTTTTTCTTTGTCTCAGAAAAATTCTCACACCTACTATTGTGACCCAATATTAGAATTAGTGGAAATAAATAATGGCACAAAAATATCAGAATTGATAAATAAAAACCATTGATTTTAATCTAAAAATTTATTGAATCAAATTTTTGTTAATAATTTAACTGAGAAATATTTGCACTAATGAAACTAATTTCAACAAAATAAAAATAAATAGTAATTTTTAACTAGAACATATAAAATTAATCTGGAATAAAATGGACTAAAGGAATCTTTCTGGAAAAAAAATCCTAGGTGACACTTATTTGGGTTTATACTGTTTATATTAAAACTAGAGGCCTGGTGCATAAAATTCCTGCACTGGGCGGGAGGTGGTCCCTCAGCCCAGCCTGTGCCCTCTCACTGTCTGGGAGCCCTCGGGGGATGTCCAACTGCTGGCTTAGGCCTGCTCCCCGTGGGCTAAGCCGGCAGTTGGACATTCTTAGCGCTGCCACAGAGGTGGAGAGGCTCCCAGCCGTGAGCATGGCTTCTGGCTGAGCAGTGCTCCTCCTGTGGGAGTCCACTGACCACCAGGGGGCAGCTCCTGCATTGAGCATCTGCCCCCTGGTGGACAGTGAGCATGATAGCACCCAGTTGTTCCGCCATTGACCGAAACCGGCTCTTCAACATCTCCCAAGGGGTCCCAGATTGCAAGAGGGCACAGGCCAGGCTGAGGGACCCCACCAGTGCACAATCGGAGCCAGGGAGGGACACGGGAGGTTGGCCAGCTGGGGAGGGACCACTGGAGGCCTCCAGGGCATGTCCAGCCCATCTTGCTCAGTCCCAATCAGCCAAACCCCAACAGCAAGCTAACCTATCAGTCGGAGCATCTGCCCCCTGTTGGTCAATACATGTCATAGCGACTGGTCAACAGGTTGACTGTCTGCCCCCTGGTGGTCAGTGCACATCATAGCGAGCGGTTGAGTGGCCTTAGCATATTATTAGCATATTACGCTTTGATTGGTTGAATAGCTAACCAGATGACAGGACACTTAGCATATTAGGCTTTTATTATATAGAATGTTTTTGTTCAAAGCACACCCAGGGTGAAAACATTCTTAGGTCAAGAACACCAGAAGGGCTCCCCTGACATTGACTGCAGACGATTCAAAACTCTGCCAGAATTTCTATGTGAAGCATTCCCAGACCCTCCAACTAACTCAGCATCAGTTACTTCTCTGATGGGGTCCTGATTAAGGTCCTCCCCAAGAAAGACTTCATTGGATCCATGCTCAAGAGGACTTTCCCAGGTATTCCTGACCTCCCTACATCGCTGTAAAGTGCCAAGACTTTAAGACTTGGGTACGTGTATCACAATGGCAAGAATGCCAGCGCCCACAAAGACCCATTGGATCTGTCAGCTCCTCTCTTTGACCAAGCAGACACAATAGCTAACCAGCAAAGCAGAGTAAGCCAAGTGCTTCTGCATGAGATCATCAGCTGATTAACACACACACACACACACACACACACACACACACACATACAAATAACTAATTTAGACCAGACTTCTAGCTTTTCCTGAGAAGTTGGAATTTGAAGGAGCTATTCTGAGATCTGTGCTCCTAGCAAGTGGCTAATAACATTTTAGTTTGGATTGTTCACTGAGTTGAGAGACAGAGTTGTAATTGAGTGAAAAATAGACAACGGAATCTTGGAGAATTGCATGTAAGTGCAAGCCAGATTTAACTCTCTTTCTAAGTAGTATTGCTTGGACTGAGAAATTGCTAAATCAAACCTGTGATAGGACTGGTTATTTGGGTATCTCTCTTTGTCATTGTTGCCTCTTACTGTTACATTGCTTTCTGTGTTATCTTTGGAGGCCCAGATGTTCTCAGATAATTCACATTGCCCTGACTGTGGACAACAGTGGTTTCCTAGTTTAGAACTAGGCCACTGGTTGTACCAAACTGAACTTATTGAAAATGAATGTTACCAAGTATTCTTAGACCTTATTAACAGAGCTGATTATTGCCCCAAGTGTTATCCTGATAATCCTGATAATCCTGATAATAGAAGCCTTGTCTTTCCTTGCTCTTTCCCACTTGAATGGGCTCCCCAAAATCTTACCAGGTGGACCTTTGGAAAAGCTTGCCACCCATTTCTTCTGGGTCCTCCACTGGTTTGAAAAAAGATACATGCCTCTAGAATAGCTGGTTTTAACCCAGCATTACAGTTAATCTTGGCCAGAACAGACACAACCTTAAACAAAAAACTTGGCCAAAGCAAATAACTTCTTAAAGAGTCACAATCATGGATACCCTAGAGGGTTTTGTGCTAGTAACCCAAGGAAGATGGAAAAAAATGACACTTTTTAAAATCTGATCCAGGCTGTCACTACTTTGGGGAACTGCTTAAATTGTTGGGTCTGCTCCCATGGTCTACACCTATTCTGTTCAGCATGAATTTAATCACTATTCCAGCCAGACTCTTCATCTAGAACCTGAGTATTTCATGTTCCTTATGTCTTAGAAGTAGCTTACCACTCCTAAAAGTCTCCACAGCCTAATTATTGACATAGGACAAGGTAGTCCTAGAGAATATACCCCATATTGTGTATACCATGATGATATTTCTAGTGATAACTTCTGTGGGAAAGCATCTTCATTATAGCTGGCTTCTAGATGATTTCAGTAAAAGGACTAGACATTTTAATAAGAAACTACATTGTTCTAAATTGTACCTCTTGTGATTTTATATATAATTTATCCATATATAATCATTTATTCATAATTGGCTCTATTTGGCCTCAGTGTGGCTTTGATATTATAGATAACTGGTCATCTCCAGAGAAACCACATTCTATTGGGTAACACCTACGTAGGTTACACAAAAACATGCAGAAATGCCACTGTCTATACTTACTTGGATCTGCATAAACAAAGACTGTCCTGCCTTTGTGGTGACTGAACTTAGAATGTCCTACCAGGAAATGGAAAAGTGCCTGGGTATGAGATAGGTTATAAAAGAAGTTATCCAGCTTGATTCCATAATAGTATGAGCTGTCTAAGGGAAGCATCTTAAAACCAAGAGGTATTGCTGGGTGTTAGCCACATTCTGACCTTCACTTGTTCACAGGAAATTTAGAAAAAAAAAACAAAAAACCTGTTGGAACATCTCAGAGGCCATGGGATAAATTTAAAATTCTACATAAGATGCTAGATAATCCAGTGCTTATGTAGCAACTCAACAATATTCTCAGGGTCCCAGGTCCTTTGTTTTTCCCCTCTGAGACCCTTATCTCATTAGCTTTTGTCTTTAGTGTCCTCAGTGATTACAGTGTGGCTTGTTGCTGCTCTAGGCATTTCAGTCCCATTTGGAAGTAGGGAGCAAAAGCTTTCTCCTTTGAAGACTCTGTCTTACTTGGAAAGAAAATCTTTTCCAAAAGTCCCTCACCAATTTCTTCTTACATCTCATTGGGAGGTACTGGTTCAAACGGGAGCCTGGGGAGCCAGGCAAAGGAGAATGGAGCTGGCAGTGCCTGGGCAGGACACCTTGCCTCCCCTAATAAAATGAGGGCTATTTTAGGAAGGGAGCAGTGGGGAATGAATGGCTGT
>NW_005876923.1:0-9266 GCF_000147115.1 Myotis lucifugus | reverse complement strand
TATGGCTATCAAAAAGCCGAATCAATATTAATTTATTTACTGTATTCAATTTGGCCTGATGTTTGCATAAACACAACAAGAATGGTAACTGACTACCTTTGCTGGAATTTCATGATTGAATCTTAAGGTGCCCGTAGGGCCAGGAAGCCAAGCCATTCAGCCGCCATCAGGCCTGCCTGCAGTATCTGCTGCGTTAGGTGAATCCCTCACCTGTAGCAACTCCACCTGAGCCCACGCTCTAGGATTTAAGCCCATCTCAGTAGCCCTCCTACTCGTTGCGGCCCAGAGTGAGTGGGGGTTCCTCAGGGATGCAGAGGCATCCTTATTGCTCCCCTTCTACTCTTACCAACCGCCAGTGATGGTAGGGCATGGGCCTGACGCTCCAGCGCCAGCCATCTTCAGGGCTCCCAAGCAGGATACCAGGCTTTTCCTGTGGCACTCTTATTGGCTTCAAATCTTCAGAGCTCAGACAGGTTTCTTTAAAACATGATATTCCAGTCAAAGTTTCCGGTTAATAAAATTACTATTAAAAACCGGTCTTATTGATTTCATGCAAAGAAATGTATTGCCATGACTTATTAAGCATTGCCAGATTTCAGAGGAATTATATAAGGAGAAAAACATACTGATCTGCTCTAAGATCTTCTGATTTTTCTTGTTCGTCCTTTCAACGTTTTTTTTCTTCTTTTTATTATATATACAACCTTTTTAAATTTTATACTTTCAGATTAGCCTTTAAACCTTCTTTTTATGTCCTTTAAAAGTGCACAACCATGCCTCAGACCTTTTATTTCAAATAGGCTTTTCCCAGCTTTCTACAGCTGAGATTTGTACCACCCCTGACAGTATAGGCTGCCAACTGTGAGCTGTCTCTTAGTAGAGACCAAAACCTGATGGGTATTCTTCTTTGCCCAGTTGGGCACCTGCCCTCTTGGCAGCTAGACACCCTCTACTCTTGGGGTTCACCCCACACAGTCCCCTTCCAGGATAGCCAACATACATTCAAACCTGCAAGAGAATCAAAGGTTAATATAACATATCAATACAATGAAACATAATATTGGCATCATGGCCGCTTCAGGCAGCCACATCCTCCGCTATTAAACATGAGGTATGGCAGGGCTATACAAACATTTTGAGGAGGTGACTAAAGTCCACTCTTTGACATTTCTATATAAGGTAAAATTGTCCTTGTCTTTCTGAAGCCATGTCTATGAAGATGCAGGCATCATCTGAGTCTATTATACAATTTTCTGCAGGTATAGTCCTTTTGAAGTTGGGGTGAGTCCTGGGGTCGTGAACTTCTTTACCCACATTGAGTCCCCAGGCTGGAAAGAATGTACAGAGTCCGAGGTGGCACTGGCAGGGCATCTTGAACAAGCTTATGGGTGGCTTGTAATTTCTGTAAGAGATCACGTAAACGAATGAGTTACCGTGTTCTTTCTGAGGTTCACAGTCCTCTCTGATGTCCAAGGAAAAAAGGCAGTTTGTCCGGTGGCTCTTAGAACCGGTGTTTTCTTAGATGTTACTGGTCCCATTGTCTCTGTCAAGACTGAATAGGCTGCTCCAGAATACACCAGGAAACTAACCGGAGGTTTTATTTGTTTATAAATATTTATATCTAAGTAGACATATAAACATTAAATAAACATTCACATTTATACCTTTTCAGTGAACAAGTACTTTTACAGTCTTGGGAATTTTGGCAGATAACAGGAACACTGCCCAAGTCCCCTGATGGGGGCCTGACAAGAACAGATGTGGAGGCCTTTGGCTGGCAGGTATAAAGTCTCCATTCTTCCTCTCTCGGCACTGCTAAGGACAGGATCATTGGAGAGGTCTCTTCACCTAGGCAAGGCTGTGCTGAGCCATCTGGGGCAAAAGTGGTTTCTGCTTCCATTAGAGGGACCAGGTCAACTGGTAAATATAGGGATTCATGAACCACCTGATGGCCGCCTAACTGACATTGGCAGGGGCGGCAGAATAGTCTGCAGCTGTGGTACCTACCGGTAGCTCCAATAATGGGGACTTCCTGCCCTGAGAGGGGAGGTACCTTCCGAGTAACTACCGAGTGCTCTGCCGCTGTATCAACCATAAAGTTCACAGTCTGGCCCCCGATCTTCATTTTGACCATCGGCTCATGGGGGCCCAGTTGGAAAAAGCCCAGTCTGTCCTAGTCAGAGTCAGCTGTTGCCAGTCTGAGGAGGTCTGCCTCAGGCGGCTCTGGCCAATAGCGGCTGGGTGGTTTGGATGGCCTTGCCAGCTTCTTCTGGCCTGCTTCTGCCCTGCCTGCCTCTTTACTCCTGCTATTAAACTTTACTCTGTTCCTTTTTACACATGCAGAACTGGACCCAAGGCAGCGAGGTTTGAGCAATTTTAAAATTCCTTAATATATATTTTATCATTCATGTTGCAGGGAGGGACCGGGTTGGCTCCTCCTGAATAAAAGAATTAATTAGAATAAGGCTTATTTTCTAACTTCATTTGTCCCTGGGTGTGGACAAAAAATGACACTAATCAGATTGACATAAACGATTTAACCTTTGTTTAGGGAGGCAAATGCAAAGCATTTACTCCCAAGTGTTATTGGTTTAGGGAAGATAGGATTTCTGCTCAGTTTTCCTATTCCACTTGTCCCAGCTTACTGGTCTATTATGCATTCAATTTTCTTAAAATATATTCTGGCACAGGAGAAAGTTGTTTTGCTGTACACAGGTAGTTTAACCCCTATATAACTGGGCTTGGACCTTTGCCCAGCAAACTGCAATCTATAAGTTCAATATGCAGCCTCTGGTTCTTCTAACCCAACGAGGTTTCGGCCAGTCTCTGAGTCAGACTCCTCCTCTCTTGGAGAATTTTAAAGTCCTGATGGCTCCCGGGTCCAGGGAGAGTGCCCTTTTGTTAACTCTTAGGGCCCTGCTTTCTTGCCTTTCTACCAGTTCCCTTTGTGGCAGAGTAGCAACCAGGCCTTTTTCAAGGGAGTGCACTTGAAGGGGATATCAGCCCCTCCTGTGAGCCAGCTGCTCCACCTAGGGTCTCCCGGGGCCCGGCCAGAGCGTCCTCCAGCAAATCTCCGTAACCACTGCCCTTTCACAGTGGTATGGACTCAAGCAGGGGGTTCACTGGATGTAGCCTGCAGCGAAGTGCTTGCCGGCTTCTGCCTGCAGCTGCTCGTGCCCACGAACCCTGCCCCGCAGCACGCTCGGCACCGTCAGCTCCAGCACCTTGGCATTCTCCAGCTTAGCCTGCACCTCGGTGTCCGCCAGCAGCTGCTGCAGCTCCTGTAGGCTCTCGTTGATCCGCGCACGCGCAGCTTCTTCTCCACCAGGGGCTTCAGGGCCTTGCGGGCAGCTCAGGCACTCAGCCCTGCCTTCTTTGACCTGGCTCTCAGGGGCTGCGTCTGCCTGGCAAACAGTTCTAAATCACCAGGGCGGCTGCGGGTTTTAACATATTTTTAAATGTATTTTTACTCTTAAGATATATCTAGATCTTTTGTGATAAAACTAAGAACAGGTATCGGTCTGATTTTAGCATTGGAGGGGTTAAAAGAATAAACCAGGGCAGAGAATGACTGTGCTTACAGTTATTTTTTGTGACCTTGAAGTTCATTGATAAGACTTGTTAGGTTTGCAGCCAGCAGCATAACTGCCAACCCCTCCGCCCCCTTTCTCTCAGCCCAGGCCCGATTGCTTTTCCTCACAGAGTCGGCCTGGAAATATAACGGGTGCATCTGTAACATTCAGTTACAGATGCTTTCAGAATCAGGATGAGGGAGGAAGGGAAAGACCAATTGAAAACAGCAAGTTAAACAAAATACAGTCGCAGGCAGTAAATCTCTCCGAGACCTGCGGAGCTGTCCACTAAAGAGAAAAGAAAACCATGAATAACAAGTTCTTTGAAATTTGCTACTTTGTTAATTTGCTAAGCAAACAGTTAACTTGAAAAGACTTCTCTCTTGCTTTTCTTACAAGCAATCTTGGAATTTAGCCAGCTTTTAACTCTATCCTAGAACTTCAAAATTTCAATTTAATACAGCGAATTTACAACCCAGGTGAGAGCAACTGATAGAAATTTATATTAACTAAGTGGGCGGATTCCCCTTTAATAGTGAGCAAAAGACTCTGAGAACAAAAATGATTCTCGCAGCTGCTAAGAGATTTTGCAGACTATTTCGGGGTCCAGCCTAAACCTTCAGCCAGATGAATTAACAGAAATGCAAAATAAATCAAAGTAACTTTCACTTTACACAGACTAGTAATGAGCAGCCAAAATAGACAAAACACTTGTATTCACACTCTCTCTGGAGCTGAGCAGATAAACAAAACAATGCCCAACTCCCCAGATGGGTGTGGGGGCACTCCTGGCACCCATGTTTCAGAACAGAATTTTCGACCAACGTTTTGGTGAGAACCTACCGGAGGAGTTAAGACTGCATCCAGTCCCCCGTCTCGGTAGCAAATTGGCTAGTCCCACACAAACAAACAGCTGTCCACTCATGCTTCCTCAATGTTTCAGCATTCATTCCAATTCCACAATCTCTATTGTACCCCTTTAAAATTTTTTTTAACATGTAATTAAGAACAGCAGGTTTACTTTGTCCCGACCTCATGATGATCGGTGACGAGAGACAGACAAGGGAGGGGGTGACCTGTTTTCACAGATCCTCACTCAGATGCCCGCCTGACCAAAGTTGTGAAGCCACACAAAGGAGCGGAGAGGGGAGGCTCCCTCCTCCACATTTATACTCTTTCACCAGATATTCATTCAGCAAAGGCATTCAGCTACCACAACATACAATTTTTCCCAATTCAGTTTGAATCTTAAACTTTTAGCTGGCAAGTCAAATATTCAGCATTTCTTAAACAGTAACATTTTTAAGAATAAACTTCAAAAATGCAAGACATAAGTTTTTTTATCATTTGAATTCAGTAAGTTTCAAGGTCCCAAGTTCCCAGCAGTTCTGGGAAACCACACCTGAGGCTGGCGAGCAGGTTTGGCCCAGCCCTTGACTTTAAAATGATCATAATGCTTAAAGGAGTAGTTTGAGTCTGTCCCATAACGTCCGTCCAGTGAGTCCACAAAATTAGACAAAAGAACACAGACACCAGACAGACAAAGACACTTAAGAACAGCCTTCCGCCCCCACGGAAGAAAACTGGATGATGGCCGTTTGCCAATCAGCGGGAGCGACCCGCCACGTCCCAGAGGTTCAGAGGTTTGAGGGGAGTCCACTCCCCTAGTGAGGGGTTTTTACACCCCTCCAGACGGAGGGCCAAGGCGTCCCCTGACTCCTCCTGCCTGAGATCCGCGAGTGCGTCCACTTAGATCTTATCAGGCACAGATTACAGAAGCGAGCTCGCACAGAACAGAACAGACAACACACAGACACTTACCGCGGTTAGCAGACCATCCGGAGTGGGGTCCCTAGTGGGTCTTGGGAATCCCGGACGGGCCCCCAAATGTTATGCCCAGATTTCAAAATCCCCAAAGACAGACCACCAGGGAGCCGAGTCCGATGCAAAAGCAAAGAGTCATTTATTCAAACTAGCTAGTTTGGTCCCTCTGCCTCCCCCACTGACACAGTGGAGTGACAGGAAGCAAGAGAGCCCAGAGTCTTGGGAGAACAAAGAATTTATAGGGCTTGGGTCAGGGGGTGGGGGCTCACTCGGACCACTGATTTGGCCGATTCAGGTTGGCTGAGTGAGGGCCGGGGGCTAATGACGCAAGGGCAGGGTGCAGCTAGGGTCTGGTTACACAAAGACAGGAGGTGGCTAGCATACTTTTGGCCTTGGGCTAGTTTCCTTGCGTTCCTATTGGCTGAGATAAGGGCTGGCTGAGCAACTGATACATTCTATGGCTTTTGCTTGAAGAGGAGTTAGGAACACGGTTATCAGCCCTGTTCTGTCCTTTCAGTGGCAAAGTGCTGTGATGGAGCCAAAAAAAAAAAAAAAAAAAGAAAATGGATCATCTGTGTACTTTCTTCCGTTGTTATTTGAAAGTAAAACAATAACATAGGGAAAACAGACAAAAGTATGACTCTAAATGTACATAGAACCACATGAATATTTTCTGTAATTTTTAAAGTGTGAATATTAAGGATTAAATTTAAAAAAATAAAATATATGTAGAATAAATTGTGATCACCCGTGTTACTACTAAATCTTAAAATGCTGCCATTGCCTGTGTGTCTTTAAATAGGACATTAGGGTGACAGTTGGGAGACGGTTGAACTCCTGATTCCATCCCAGTTTTCCCTTCCCCAGAGCTACTTACCAGCATCCACTTTGTGCTTGTCCCTAAGTAGGTTTCTATAATTTTACTCAAAAGTTGTGTACACACAAGTTAACTTAGTGTTGATTTTGCATTTTTGAAATTTTATTTCAATAGCATCATTCAGAATGTATTCTAAAACTTGCTTTTTCTCTCAAATCATGCTTTGAGATTTGTCCACATTGCCACACATACTCCAATCCATTACTTTTACTGCTTTACTAGGCATTTACTACCATGACTTTATTCTCCTGTTGAAGGACATTTAGGTTATTTCTAGTTTTCCACCATCATAAGCAATGCTGAAACGAACTCTCTGGTATCCGTCATGGGCACGTGAATGAAGCTACTCTAGAGTATGTTGCTAAGAATGAATTTCTAGCAGGAAGGCCATCCACAACTTAGGTTTCACTAGTGGGTGCAACTTCACTGCCTGATTCAGCCATGCCCCCTCCTAGCTGCTGTGGATGTTGGCTGCTCATGGCTCCTGAGGACCCTTTCCCTATCCAGAGGGGGTAGGTGCTCCCCTTCCCGTGCCCTGGGACATAGACTCAGCCAGAGGCCAGTAATGACTGGCACTGGGTAGACAAGGCTGGCTCCTTACCTCCAATGGGACTCACTGAATGGGTACAATTCCTCTTCCAGATCCCCTCTCAAGACCAGGCTGAACGTAATCTGCTGAGTCCACATCTCTGCTCACCTCCCTCCATCTTCTTTTTTGGAGGTCATTCCTTCACTAAACTCTGTTCCACTTCCCAGGAGTCACTGCTTCCAGGGAACCTGGCCCAAGAGGACTAAATATTGCCAAAGTCTCTCCAAAAGGGCTGCACCAATGTCCACAGTTAGGAGAGGCTTGAAGGCTGGGAAAGAGAAAGCCCTTCCTAGAGATGAGGTGGGGGAGGGGGAGAAGGCAAAGGTGCTGAGATGAAAAAGCTTTGTGAATTCAGCAAACTGAATGAAAGCCAGTGTGGCTGAAGTGTGGGGAGCAGAAGAAAGAGAAGGACACTGGTTGAGGTTAGAGATGTATGTAGGAACCGAGAATTAGACCTCATAGGCTGGTTTCCAATTTTTTTTTCTAATTGTAATAGGAAGTTTTTGAAAAGCTTTAAGCAGAAAAGTGATAGGGTTCCATTTAGACTAAGAAAATTCATCTGTGTATAGAGAGAATGGTTTGGGAAAAGATAAAAGAAGCAGGGATTTGAGTATTTACACAGCAAGGAGAGCGGATCACAAAAGTTAGTGTCAACATAGAAAGTAAGAAACATAATGGAATTTTTAACACAACACTACGTGTGTCTATAAAACACACAGACATACAAACACATAAATTATTAAGCATACATGCCAATTTTGAAGTGGCTACTATGTAGAGGGAGAGGAGGGAAATGGAGATTGGGTCAATTAAGTTCATATCACTCATTGGCACACGGTATGTGCTCCAGGAATAGCTGACCAATGAGTGAACAAAGAAAATCCGTCTGCACCTCTGGTGTCCACAGACCTCCTAACACCTCAAACTTTGGCTCCTGCACCTACGTGCTGCCTAATTCACTAGCTGCCCTGTGGAGTTCGTCTTCTCTAATTGACAGTTAACTCCCATGGGTAGAGAGCAACAGCCAAGCTACCACTGAGAAGGTTCTAGCAGATTAGTGAACAAGGTTCCTGGATAGGGGTGTAGACTGGGCTAGGATTAGAAGCAGAAAGGTGTGAATTTTCTGAGGGGCTCACTCTGTCCACTGACCTCCCCAATCACCCACACTACCCATGTCTACATGAACAGGTCTCTGACTCCTGCCTTTTTTATTTTTTATTTATTTTTTGCTAAAAGTATTACAAAGGGTATTACATAAGTGTCCTTTTTCCCCCCCCCCCGGCCCTTGACAAGCCCCTGCTCTCCCTTACCCCCCAGTGTCTTATGTCCATTAGTTATGGTTATATGGATGCATACAAGTCCTTCAGTTGATTTCTTACTCCCCTCCCTCCTGTCCCCCAACCCTCCCTGGCCTTCCCACTGCAGTCCGACAATCGGTTTGAGGCAGCTCTGCCACTTTTTTTTATTATTGTTCAAAAGTTTGTAATGGTCTTAATTATCCATGAAAGAGTGAGATCATGTGGTATTTTTCCTTCATTGACTGGCTTGTTTCACTTAGCATAATGCTCTCCAGTTCCATCCATGCTGTTGCAAATGGTAAGAGTTCCTTCTTTTTAACAGCAGCATAGTATTCCATCGTGTAGATGTACCACAGTTTTCTAATCCATTCATCTACTGATGGGCACTTAGACTGTTTCCAGATCTTAGCTATGGTGAATTGTGCTGCTATGAACATCTGGGTGCATATATCCTTTCTGATTGGTGTTTCTGGTTTCTTGGGATATATTCCTAGAAGTGGGATCACAGGGTCAAATGGGAGTTCCATTTCCAATTTTTTGAGGAACCTCCATACTGCCTTCCATAGTGGCTGCACCAGTCTGCATTCCCACCAGCAGTGCACAAGTGTTCCTTTTTCTCCACATCCTCTCCAGCACTTGTCGTTTGTTGATTTGTTGATGATGGCCATTCTGACAGGTGTGAGATGGTACCTCATTGTTGTTTTGATTTGCATCTCTCGGATGATTAGTGACTTTGAGCATGTTTTCATATGTCTCTTGGCTTTCTGAATGTCCTCTTTGAAAGGTGTCTATTTAGATCCTTTGCCCATTTTTTGATTGGATTGTTTATCTTCTTTTTGTTAAGTTGTATGAGTTCCCTATAAATTTTGGAGATTAAGCCCTTATCAGATATGAAGTTGGCAAATATGTTTTCCCACGAGGTGTGTTTTCTTGTTGTTTTGTTGATGGTTTCTTTTGCTGTGCAGAAGCTTTTTATTTTGATGTAGTCCCATTTGTTCATTTTCTCTTTAGTTTCAACTGCCCTAGGAGCTGTAGCAGTGAAGAAATTGTTTTGGCATATGTCTGAGATTTTGTTGCCTTTGTATTCTTCTAGAATTTTTATGGTT